>NW_004524976.1:187016-190361 GCF_000260255.1 Octodon degus | reverse complement strand
ATATGCAGTGTATTATTTGTTGAAACTGTACTTTCGATTTGATTTGAAACTGTCTCATTGCTATATGTTTATCAATAAAACTTTGAAAAAAAAGGACAAGGATGTCTTCTATCACCCCTCCTATTCAATAAAGTTCTTTATTCATTAGTTTCAGCCATTAGACAAGAGGGAGAAAGAAAATGTGTAAGAATAGGTAAAGAAGAAGTAAAACTATCGTTATTTGCAGATAACATGATACATTATTTGAAGAATAAAAAAACTCCACTAAAAATACTAGAGTTGATAGACAAATTCAGTAGCATATCTGGAATGAAAAAAGATCTAGAATAGCTAAGGTAATCCTGACCAACAAAGACAAAGCAGGAGGCATTACAATTCCTGACTTGAAATTATACTACAATGCTACTGTAATGAAATCAGCATGGTATTGGCCACAATATCAACCCGTGGGTCAGTGAAATAGACTAGTAGATGCAGTGGCCTCTAGAGATACACTAATCCACTTGATCTTTGACAAAGGGGCCAAAATCACTTACTGGAAGAAAGATAGTCTCTTTAACAAATGGGGCTGGAAAAATTGTCTCTCTACATGCCAAAGACTAAAACTTGACCCAGGTCTATCACCATGCACTAAACTAAAGTAAAAATCGATTAAATAACTGACCATTAAAACAAAAACACTAAATCTCCTAAAGAGAAAGTAGGAGGATCTCTTGAAGATATGGGGACAGGCAAAGAATTCCTGAACAGAAACCAAATCGCATGGGGAACACTTGAAAGAATTAGCAACTGGAACCACCTCTTATCGAGTTTTTCATGTCAACAGACATTATCAACAACGTGAAAAGACAACCCACAAACTTTGAAAAAATCTTAACTAACAAGCACTAAGACAAAGGTCTGCTCTCTAGAATTTATAAAGAACTAAAGAACATTAGGGCCCCTAAATTTAAAGACCAAATCCAAAAATGGGCATCTGAGATGCACTCACACTTATCAGAGGATGAAATTAAAGAAGCAAATAAATATATGAAAACATGCTCCACATGACTAGCCATCCACAAAATGCAAATTAAAACAACACTGAGATACCATCTCACTCCAGAAAGATTGGCTATCATTAAGAAATCAACCAACAACAAATGTTGCAGAAGCTGTGGGGAAAGGGGAACACTTCTCCACTGCTAGTGGGAGTGTAAACTGGTGCAACCATTATGGAAATCAGTGTGGAAACTCCTTAGAAAAGTTGGACTGGAAATCCCATTCAAGCCTCCTATCACCCTACTGGGAATTTTCCTGGAGGAACTTAAAGCATCCTATTGTAGTGATATATGCATACCTATGTTTATAGCAGCACAATTTGTGACAGCCTGATCTTGGAAACAACCAAGATTCCCATCACATGTGGAATGGTTGAAAAAGATGTGGTATTTGGCTATATGATGGAGTACTACTCAGCTATAAAGAATGATAAATGTGAAGCCTTCATATTTACGTGGATGCCCCTTGAAGATATACTTATGAGTGAAATAAACCAGACCCACATCTATAAATACCGTATTGTCTCCCTAGTATAAGGACGTACAATTCCGTATATGGTTAAGTTTCTAAATTTCTCTGTAAAATATGTAAATGCTTATTTCTACTTTTTTATAATTATTTTTCCTTCATATTCTGTAAGGACTTAAAGTTCAACATATCAGTATCGGATGGAAAATACCTGTTTCATGATATGCCAAAATGTTTGATATTTAGACAGATAGGGTAAAACAAACTGCATATATTGCAGGATAATAATTAGCTTCTCTTCTGGAGGGTTAACAACCTAAGTTAGCAGTTCAAAATTGGAGAAAAGGAAGGGCTGCAATGTCAGCCAACATTTTGACTCTAGCCTTTCAAGGTCAGTGAAGACTCGGGACATAGGAGAACCTGTACTGTAACACCATGTAACTCAGTTGTGCTGTAAATTTTCTGATCAAGATTATGGAGCCACAGAAGAATGTGTTCAATGATGTAAAGTGAGACTTGGGAGAGTCACATGGAGAGAAAAAACATTTTCTCAAGCTTTCACAGAGAGCAAATTGGTCAAGCAATGGCCGTGACTCATCCTCATGTCAGACACTGACAAAAGCATGTACAAAGGGTGGTACAGGGCAACAGGATAAATGCTTTGAGTACTTGGCTGAACTTATCAGATATAAAAGTTACATTCCTTGTTATATAGGTCTTGCTATATCTTGGTCTTAACTGTCCAGCAGAAAAGTAAGAAAACAAGGTATATAAAGTAAATACATATTAATACAATGAGCTGTATAAGGCTCAAGTGAATAACTTCTGAGGATAACCCACTAATATTATAGACTGTTAGTGTTAGATTGTTTAGTTGAATTGAAACACCTATAGTATTTAGATACCAATAGAATATTCACCTCTAACAGGATCAAAAAAGGATACAAAGGAAAGATCATTTTGTATTTATATATACAAAATAGGATAAATTTACAGCTACTTTCACTGAACTCAATGAAAAGAAAAAGGTGTACTAACAGTGTTTGGAGAGAATATCCTGTCTGCTTCTTGTAGTATGGATAACCACTAAGAAGATAACAATGTACAGTTTATTGATTATCAAAACTTCCCTATTAATCATCTGTGAAACTATCTCATTCATACTTATTCTCAATAAAAATTAAAAAAAAATTTGAAATAAAAGTGTAGAGAGACACAAGCACAGTATGGGGTTGAAGCCTGAAAGAACTCATTTGTGACCTCAGCCCTTCTGGCCCATGCACACTTCTGTGACCTCATAGTTTGAAAATAAGACTTTGGAAATACCCAATTTTGCCTGAGCTGTTTGGGTCAAGAACTTTTCCATTTGTAATTCAGAATGATATTGAATCAGTGAGTAGTGGAGCAGCAGGTATTTGTCTTAAAAATAAAGTTCTCCTTTGCAGAGATGTTTGAGGCAGGGCTGGGAAAAGGGTCTGGTTCAGAAACTACTGCCCCTGCCAGCAGTTTCTGTCTTGTCTTGAAACCCACACCTCGTCTGGCCCAGGGCAGAATGGGAGAGGCACAGGAGGGCACTGCTCTGCTCAGAAGAGTCCAGTGTCACAAGGTACATTCTCATAGAGATTCCTCCTCTCATCTTCTATCTTCTTCAAGTTCTACTAACAAGAGAACATATCCTCAATGTATTTTATGAGGGATGTGCAGGTTATAAACAACAAGTTCAATTTACTGCAAAGAAATGATTTATTGGGCTGGTGAGATGGCTCAGTGGTCTAAAGCACCTACTTAGAACAAGCTTAGCAAAACACAGGGACCACGGTTCAATCCCCCAGCACC
>NW_004524976.1:182281-186916 GCF_000260255.1 Octodon degus | reverse complement strand
TCAGGGTATCACTACTAGATTGGACTCACAGTGATCCACCTGTTTACAGCCTCCCAAGAGCTGGGATTAAAGGTGAGCACAACCACACCCAGTCTCAATTGCCATCTTAGTGCATCCCAGGGATAAGCTGGCAAATTAGGCCAGGGGATGGACTCCCTAGCTCTGTGCCTGCTTGCAGACACTTTAATCCATGGAGCTATTTGCCTGGCCCTCATATGTTTAGTCTTACTTAAATATATCTGTTAATTTGAGCAACAGATTTAATGATAAAAATAACTATTATATCAACCATTGTTAATCAGTTATTCTAGATTTGAAAAGTTGCAACATATGTATTGCATGCTACCCTGTTTCTGATTTTGGTTCTTGGTTTTGTTTTTCCTTTTCAAAATAAAATAGAGATCCCACCAACCCCACACCCTGTGAGTGTGAGGGTGAGCTTCTGCTCTGTCTTGCGCTGCCTGCCGCTCCAAGCCCAGGCCCACCACGTGAGAGAGGCATTTCCCTGTGTTCTTCAGACCTGCCCTACCTGGCCAGATGCAGCACAGCCCTCCAGACCCAGCTCAACCCACCCTCTGAGTGAGAACTTCCGCTGCACCTTGGGTTCTCCATATCCCAACAACCCCAGGGCCTGTGAGTGTGGAGGTGAGCTTCTGTTCTGTCCTGCACTGCCTGCCGCTCCAAGTCCAGGCCCACCGCATGAGAGAGGCCTTTCCCCGCATTCTCTGGACCTCCCCCGCCTGGCCAGACCCAGCACAGCCCGCCATCTGAGCAAGAACTTCTGCCGCGCTCTTGGGAGTCCTGCAGACCCACCAAAACACAGCACTGGTGAGTGTGTGGGAGAGCTTCTGTGCTCTTTTGCCCCCACTCCTCATACTCCTCCAGACCCAGCCCAGACTTAGCATACAGGATTGAGGTAAAACCATGCAGCTAAAGTCCCTGCAGTTAGCGCAGCTAGTGAAAAGGTAAGAAAGGGTCAAAACCACACAGGTCAAATCCACACTAGGGTCATAAACACACAGCTAATCCAGGAACAGATCATCTTACCAGGAGTTCACAGAAGGCCCACCTCCAAGGGCAACAACAGTAAGGAGCTGAGCATAGTAGCCAAACCCAAGCCAGGCACAACTGCATGAATTAGATCTTGGTATATCAGTACCCGAATTTCATTAAGTGATAAGGAAATAATTGCACCAAAGCTCTACACCAAAGGCCAGAGGTCAGTGTTAAATGAAATGATAAAGATAAGGAACAAAATGCAATCTCAGGCCTCAAGCCCACCTATAACAAATGCAGAGGACACTAGCTCTGCTGAAATAAATGAATCAGTAGCGTCAGAAGTAAATGAACAACAGCAGAAAGATATAGAGGAACTCAGAGTAGAATTAATTTCAGGAAAAAAAAGAAAATTCTGAATTTATAGCAGCTGAACTTAAAAATCAAATGCAGAAACATATGGAGGAAACACAATGCTCAACCAGAACAAACGCAGTGGACATTAGCTTAGCTGAAATACATGAATTAATAGCGTTGGAAGTAAATAAGCAACTGCAGAAAGATTGAAAAGAATTCGAAGCAGAATTAGTTTCTGAAATGAAAAACGAAAACTCTAAATTCATAGCACCTGAACTAAAAAATCAAATACAGAAACATAGAGAGGAAACCCAATCTGTAAAAAACTCTGCAATAAAAGAATTAATAACCGCTTCTAAAGAAGACATTAATAAAAAAGTACAGGAGATTGAAAAATGATGGACTCCTTGAATGAGCAATACAGGAAAGAAATAGATCACATGAAGCAGAGTCAAAGAGATGTAGAGGACCTTAAAATCTCAATCATGAGCCTGAGAAAGCATTTGAGTGAAAATGAAGATAGAGTTTCATATCTTGACGATGCTAGTGCAGCTAGTGTAAAGGTAAGAAAGGATCTCTTAAAAACAACTAAGACGCAGGAAAAAATAATTCATCACCTGCAAGATGATGCAAAGATGAACAATGTGAGACTAATAGGTATCCATGAGAATGAAGGAGTCAATACACATGATATAAAAAGAATATAGGCAGAAGTAATAGCAGAAAACTTACCAAATATGAGGAAACAATCTGATACTCATGGAACCAAAGCATATAGAACTCCAAATAACTTCAACCCAATTAAAAACATACCAAGACATATAAGAGTCAAGATGAGAGAAATCCAACACAAGAATATCATAGTGAAAGCCGCTAGAGAAAAGAAGCAGATCACATTCAAAGGAAAACCCATCAGAATTACAGCCGACTTCTCTTCACAAACCATGAAGGCAAGAAGAGCATGGAGAAGAATACTTCAAGTCCTCTATGAAAACAAATTCCAACCCAGACTAATACCCTGCAAAACTCTCTTTTGAGTTTGGTGGAGCAGTAAAATACTTTCAAGACAACAAATAAAGAATTTCATGATGGCAAAACCAACCCTCCACAGACTACTGAAAGATGTTCTAGAGAGGGATCAAAATGATCAGAAACTCACCAAGCAGAACAGAGGAAACCCAATAAATAGGACAAACAAACATAGGAGAATAAACAGTTACAAAACAGCATTCAAATAACATGTTAATCTTAATTCAACATATGTCAATAATAACCATCAATTAAAATGAACTCAATTCATCAATTAAGAGAAATAGATTGACACAGTGGGTTAGGAAAGAAAATACAACAATATGTTGTATATGAGAAACACATTTAACTCATAAAGAAACTCACAGGCTGAAAGTCAAAAGATGGGAAACAATACTACATGCCCCAGCACTTCAGAAAAAAGCAGGGGTAGCAATCTTGATCTCAGACAGTCAACTTCAAACCAAGAATGATCAAACAAAATAAAGAAAGCCACTATATATGATTAGAGGAAAAATTCAAGAGGAAGAAATAACAATCATAAATATGTATGCACCAAACACAGGAACACCCAACTATATAAGACAAATTTTAATAGACATAAAAAATCTAACATCCAATACAACAATCCTAAGAGGACAACTTAACAACCCCTTATACCCAAAAGATAGGTCAACCAGACAAAAAATTAGCAAAGAAGTAGCATAAGTGAACCAGAGCTTGGAACAAATGGACTTAGTAGACATACACAGAGTGTTCCACCCAGCCACAGTGGAACAAATATTTTTTTCAGCTGCACAGGAATCATTTTCTAAAATAGACCACATACCAGTACATAGGTAATGCTTAAGTATATGCAAAAAACCAGAAATTATACCATACATATTATCTGACCACAATGCAGTAAATCTAGAAATAAATAGCAAGAGAAAAGAGAAAAATCAGCTAAATACATGGAAATTAATCAACAACCTACTCAGCAATCAATGGGTTACAGATGAAATTAAAAAAGACATCCAACAATATATACAATTCAATGAATACTCAAGCACAACTTATCAGAATTTATGGGATGCGAAGAAAGTAGTTCTCAGAGGGAAATTCATAGCTGTAAACTCACACATTAGGAAAACAGAACAGGAACAAATAAACACCCTAATGTTGCACCTCCGACATCTAGAAAAGGAAGAGCAAACCAAACCCAGAGCCCAAAGATGGGAAGAAATTATGAAGATTAGAGCACAAATTAATTCAATTGAGATGAAGAAAACAGTTCAAAGAATTAACAAATCAAAAACCTGGTTCTTTGAAGGATTAAATAAAATGGATAAGATCCTAACCAACCTCATCAAAAAGAGGAAAGAAAAAATTCAAATGCAAGCAATAAAGAACAAAAAGTGTGTAACTACTACAGACGCAGTGCAAATTCAGAAGATTATTAATAGCTACTTTGAAAATCTTTACGCTCACAGAATAGAACCCATATATGAAATGGATAGAATCCTAGAAAGGTACAAATTACCAAAACTGAATCACGAAGATAAAACAACTCTCAATAACCCAATAACAGCCATTAAAATATGGAATATAATAAAGAGCCTGCTGAAAAAGAAAATTGCAGATCCTGATGTATTCACAGCTGAATTCTACAAGAAATTCATAGAAAATATAATCCCTTCACTCCTCAAACTCTTCAGTGAAATTGAAAAGTAAAGAGTTCTCCCAAAATCATATCTGGAGGCAAGTTTTATGCTGATACACAAACTAGGGAAAGATGAAACTAAGAAAGAGAACTATAGGTCAATCTCCCTCATGAACATAGATGCAAAAATCCTCAATAAAATCCTAGCAAATATAATACAGCAAATCATCAAGAAGATCATACACCATGACCAGGTAGGATTCATCCAAGAGATGCAAGGATGGTTCAATATTTGAAAATCTATAAATATAATACACTATATCAATACAGTGAAAACTAAAGACCACATAATCATCTCAATTGATGCAGAAAAGGTTTTGGCAAATTCCAACGCTCACACATTTTCAAAGTCCTACAGAAAATTGGAATAGATGGCCTCTACTTCAATCTTGTAAAAACCACCTATGACAACATACCAACTAATATAATTCTCAATGGAGAAAAACAGAAATCTTTTACTCTCAAATCAGTTACAAGACAAGGATGTCCAGACCCAGTCCTAGCCCAGGTCCGGTGAGGGTGCAGAGAGTTTCCTGCTACCCTGCGCCGGC
>NW_004524976.1:176944-182181 GCF_000260255.1 Octodon degus | reverse complement strand
ATTTTTCGCACAATTTTATTGAGAAACAAATAGCAATGAGACAGTTTCAAACCAAATTGGTAGGACACTTTCAATAATTAGCACATTGCGTACATTCTTCCTAGTAGTTAATTGCTGTACAAGATGTGGACACGATATCCTATTTGCAAACACTATTAGAACAAATCCCTCTATTCATGAAGAGAATATATATATATATTCACTATGAATACACACATACAAAATGGACATTCATCTGTATGCTCTTTTATGGTTTAGTTCTGTTATTTGAATATTACAGGTGTGTTAACTCAGAAAAATACTCTAAAACAGTCCAGTAGGGGGGCCAGGGACATGGCTCAGTGGAATAAGTGATTCCCTGGCAAGCGCAAGGGCCTGAGTTCAATCCCCGGTTCCGCAAAAAAAAGAAAAAAATATTCTTCTGTCCGTTAGTCCATAATAGCATTGTGTCTTCTGCTTCACTGGCAATGTCAAAAATTGTTGACCTGAGTCCCTAAGCTCGACATAACAGCATGGCTTTACTTCTTATCCTTCAATTTTAGACTTTTCTGCTGATGGTTAAGATCAAGGTAAAGCAGGACCTATGCAACAAGAGTTTTAGCTTTTGGGTCTGGTAAGGTCAGTGAAATCCCCTCAGGATTTATCCTGAGATCCTGTACCTCAGATTGTAGAACCTGTGTCAGTGTCAGCCATATGGATGGGTCACGACAATTGCTTGGCCAATGTGCTCTCTGTGAAAGCCTGAGAGAATGTTTTCTCTCTATGTGACTCTCCTTAGGCACACTTTACATCATAAATCACTTTCCTCTTAGGCCCAATAATCTTGATCAGAAATTTTGGGACATTACTGAGTTATGTGATGTTACAGTACAAGTTCTCATATGTCCTGAATATTAGTTAAACTTGCAAGGCTAGGGGCTAAATGTTGGCTTTCCTTGTGGCCCTCCTTTTTATCTAATTTTTGTCTGCAAACTTACGTTGTTAACCCTCCAGAAGAGAAGTTTATTGTTATTACCATACAACCTAGGCTGTTAAGCTTAACCTCAATATCTGTCTGAATATCAAACATCTTAGGCATAACATGGGACAGGTATTTTTCATCAAGTATTGATATATTGAACTTTAAGTCCCTACAGAATATGATGAAAAGACATTTAAAAATTAGAATATATTTTAAAAATAGGCATAAAGAATTTTATGATTCTTATGTTTGCATGTAAGCCCAAAAATCTAACCATGTACAACCTTGAATCAGAACAGACCAAAACATCTCTTTTCCTATCTCCTGCTTTCATTCACCACTCCCTTCTTTTTGAACAATCATCTACCTGAGAGACAGCACTGCAGCAACTGTCATGTCATGTCAAGCAGCCAGTATTCAGAAGTCCACACTGACAGGCACTCCAAGCATGAACTTACTTTTACAAATTGCCATCATCAATGCAGTTATTTAGTTCACAGATATCAGTATATATAGTTAGTCAGGGTGAGAACCTTTCAGATTAACTGCTAGATTCAAAAATATTCTGGAGATTCTCAGGATCATTGCCTTGCCCATTTTTTACATATAACTTCATGGCTTGTCACTGTCATGGTTCCTAGCTCTTCTCCTTTCCATATCTTAATTAGTTAGTCCTCGAATTCTTGATTTCCTTTTACTAGTATTATATCTTTCTTTTTGTATTTCATCTTTTGAGTTCTTATATTAGGGAAACTATCTGAGATTTACACATGTGTATATGGTTTATTTCATTTATGAGTATATCTTCAAGTTTTATCCACTTCAATATAGAGGCTTCAAGTTTACCATTCTTTATAGCTGAGTAATTCTGCATTGTATAAAAATACCACATTTTTTTCATCCATTCCTCAGGTGTCGGGCATCTCGGTTGTTTCCAAGATTTGGTTATATTTATTCATTTCCTTAGTTTCATCCTCTGAGAAGTGTGTGTTCATCCTGGATGCTAATCTCTGGATTGAGTCTTTTAATTTTGGGGTCCTAGTGTTTTTTATTTCTTTATAAATGATAGAGAGCAGATCTTTTTCTGAATACTTATTTGCCATGATTTTTTCCAAATTTGTGGGTTGTCTTTTCACTTTGTTGGTAATTTCTTTTGACATGCAGAAAACTTCTCAGTAAGAGCAGGTCCCAATTGGTAATTCTTTCAAGTGTGTCCCGTGTGATTTAATTTTTGTTCATGAACTCTTCGCCTACCCCCATGTCTTCAAGAGTTCATCCTACTTTCTCTTGTAGGAGATTTAGTGTCTCTGTTTTAATGTTTAGATCTTTAATCCATTTTGACTTTAGCATAGTGCATCGTGATAGACCTGGATCAAGTTTAATTTTCAGCATATAGAGATCCAGTTTTTCCAGCACCACTCGCTCAAGAGGCTATCTTTCTTCCAGTGAGCATGTTTCTCCCTTTTGTTAAAGATAAGGTGACTGAGTGTGTTCATAATGACTTCAACATCTTCTAGTCTATCCCATTAATTCTTATGCGTATTTTCTTGTCAGTATCATGTTCATTTTATCACAGTAGCCTTGTAGTGTAATTTCAAGTCAGGAATTGTAATGCCTCCTGACTTGCTTTTATTGCTCAGGATTGCCTTTGCTATTCTAGGTCTTTTCTAATTACAAATAAAGTTTAGGAACGATTTATCTAGCTCTGTGAGGTATGTTGGTGGTAGTTTGAAAGGAATTTCTTTAAATCTGTAGAGCAACTTTGGAAATGGCCATCTTCAGAGTGTTGGTTCTTCCTTTCCAGGAGCATGGAATATCTTTCCATTTTCTGAAATCCTCTACCATCTCTTTTTTTAAGATTATTGTAATTTTCCTTGGAAAGATCTTAGTCTTCTTTAGTTAGATTAATTGCAAGGTAATTCATTTTCCTCGGTCCTACTGTAAAAAGTATTGGTTCTATAATTTCCCTCTCAGTGTGTTTGTTGTCTGTGTAGAAGAATGCTACTGACTTGGGTATTGACTTTATAACCTGCTATGCTACTGAATTTCTGCATTAATTCTAGTAGCTTCTTGGTGGAGCTTTTTGGGTCTTCGAAGTAAAGTATCATGTCGTCTGCAAATAATGACAATTTAACTTTTTCTTTACCTATTCTTATTCCTTTTATTTCTTTCTCTTGTCTAATGGCTGTACCTAATGATTCCAGAACTATATTGAATAGGACTGTTGATGGAGGGCATCCTTGTCTTGTACCAGATCAAAGAGTAAAAAATATCAGTTTTTCCCCATTTAGAATTTTGTTAGCCATTGGATTTTCTTAAATGGCTACCAGATTGAAGTAGAGGCTATCTATTCCAATTTTTTGTAGGACTTTGAACATGAAAGAGTGTTTGACTTTGTCAAAAGCCTTTTCTGCATCAGCAAAGATGACCATACGGTTTTTCTTTTTCACTCTATTGACATAGTGTATTACATTTATAGATTTTCAAATATTGAACCATCCCTGCATTCCTGGGATGAATAATACCTGGTCATGATATATGATCTTCTTGATGATTTGCTGTATTCTATTTCCTAGGATTTTATTGAGGATTTTTGCATCTATGTTCATGAGGGAGATTGGCCTATAGTTCTCTTTCTTGTTGTGTCTTTCTCTGGTTTTGGTATCAGTATAATACTTACCTTCAGAAATTATTTTGGGAGAATTGCTTCCTTTTCAATTTCATCGAAGATTTTGAGGAGTATAGGAACTAAATCTGGAAATTTCTTGTAAATTTCAGCTGTGAATCCATCCGGACCTGGACTTTTCTCTGTCGGTAGTTCTTTTATTACATCTCGTATCTTATTGGCTGTTATTGGGCTACTGAGAGTGGTTATATCCTGTTGATTCAATTTTAATTTGTATTTTTCTCGGAATCTGTCCATTTCTTCTTTGCCTTCTATTCTGTGAGAGTAAAGATTCTTGAAGTGGCTATTGATAATCTTCTGAATTTTCCTTGGGTCTGTGGTAATTACACCCTTTTTATTCCTTATTGCTTGTATTTGAATTTTTTCTTTCCTCTTCTTGATGAGGTTATGTAGGGGCTTATCAATTTTATTTAATCTTTCAAAGAACCAGCTTTTTGCTTTTTTATTTCTCAGGGCCTGGACTAGGACTCGATCTTTGAAAGCTATTTTTTTTTTTGTGAAACAAATTCTGAACACTACCATTAATATAACATAGAGCCATTTGATCCAGAATCTTTCTCTTTAAAATTCTTTAATTTATTACTACCTCGTAGATATATGTATTGATCACATTCATTATAGGGAATTTTTAACTGTATATGATATAACTTGATTCTTTTGCCACATTTTCTGCATTTGCCAGGCAAGTGCTTATCCTACTGAGCCATCTCCCCGGCCTCTATTCCACATTCTCCTACCCTGCTTTCAACAACTCTTTTCCTCTTTATTACAAAAGTTATCTTTTCATTTTTTCTTGTATTCTTATTTTTTACCCTTTGTTTTCTTACCCTGAAATAAATCCCCTTCCCATTTGAATACTTTCATCCTGTTTTACAATATATATTAATTTTGCCCTCATTTATACTATACATTTATAGGTCAGAGGAGAAATCAAGCAGAAATTATAGTCTGTAGAATCAAATAACAATGGCAGCATTAATAAAACTTAAAGGACATAAGAAAAGCATTTCTGACAGGAAATGTTGTAACTGTAAATGAACAAATAAGGAAAATAGAGTTGTACACAAATTAACAATTGAGTAATGCACCTGATGATTCTAGAAAAATATGTAGAAAGAAAATCTCAAATATTGAGAAGAAAAACTGATAGGGGCTGGCGAGATGGCTCAGTGGTCTAAAGCACCTACTTGGAACAAGCTTGGCAAACCACAGGGACTGTGGTTCGATCCCCCAGCACCACATGCCAGCCAGCCGCGCCCCCTGGTGGGCTGATCTGGCCACACACACACACACACACACACACACACACACTAAATAAATGTTAAAAAAAATTAAAAAAAAGAAAAACTGATAAACACGAGAGCAGAAATTAAAAAAGTGAAAAGTAATAAAAAGGATCAATGAAGGAAGAAATTTGTTTTTTGAAAATATAAGGAATTTTGATAAACTGTTAGAAAGCTTCTTAAAAGAAGAAAAGACCCATATTAGTGAAACTGAAAAGGAAAAAATTCAAAATTACAGGGAAGACCATTTAAGTATAAGAAATTTTAAGAAACTACCTCAAAAAGTTATATTGCAATACACTGAAGA
>NW_004524976.1:176039-176703 GCF_000260255.1 Octodon degus | reverse complement strand
TCACTAAAACATCAGCAAAGAAATCATAGAACTGAACCAAATTTGTGAACAAATCAATTTAGTAGCTTTTTACTCTCCTGCACAACAACATCAGAATACACATTCTTCTCATATCTGCATAGCATGTTCTCTAAAACAGACCATGTGCTAGTGCATGAAACATGGTTAAGTAAATGCAAAGGAACTGAAATTTTCCCATGCACATTATCTGATCATAGTACAATGAAACTGAAAATTATGGACAAAAGGAACTGCCAAACTCCATAGATATGGAAATTAAATGACACCCTCCTGAACATGCAATGAGTTAAGTCAACATGTTGCAGTGATAAATACATGCTCATATCTATAGCTCATATTATGCACAACTACACTACCATAAACATCAATTTAGTGCAGATCCATAATAATGGATAAATGAATAAAGAATATGTGTTATATATATGCACAATGAAGTTTCAGTTACCTATGAATATGAATTATTTAAATTATTTGCAGGAAAATGGACAGAGTTTGGAATCACAGTGCTGAGGGAAATGAACTAGACACAGAAGATTAAATATTACATAGTTTTTCTTTTTTTTCTTTTCAAAGTTTTATTGATAAACATATAGCAATGAGACAGTTTCAAATCAAATCGAAAGTACAGTTTCAACAAATAATA
>NW_004524976.1:164524-169791 GCF_000260255.1 Octodon degus | reverse complement strand
GCCCTTTGTTGTAGATCTTTGCTGTAGTTATAACCTTCACACGTACTGAAGTTTAGGTGGAGCTCTACAGATTTTGGAGTTATCCAGCTGTGTCTGGCTTAGGTCTGGCTGCTGTGCTCAGCTCCTTCCTGCTGAGGACCTGGGTAGGATTGGGTCTGGAGGTTCCTGGAACTCGGCAGAAATTCCTACTCGGCAGGAGGGGTGGGGCAGTTAAGGTGGAGTGGTGGGGGGTGGCCCGATGGGGTGGGAGAGGCCCCTGCCTATGGTGCGCCTGGGCTGGGACTGGTCCCGCCAGCGCAGGGTAGCAGTAAGCTCTCCACACGCTCACCGGACCTGGGCTAGGACTGGGTGTGGTAGGTCCCGGAAGTTGGCAGAAATTCCTAGTGGGCTGGAGGGGTGTGGGGCGGCCCGAGGGGCCGGGAGAGGTTCTGGCCCACGCTGAGCCTGGGCTGGGACTGGTCCCGCCGGCGCAGGGTAGCAGGAAGCTCTCCACACACTCACCGGACCTGGGCTAGGACCGGGTCTGGGGGGTTCCCGGAAGTCGGCAGAAATTCCTACTCGGCGGGAGGGGTGGGGGGCTCCCGAGGGGGCGGGAGAGGGTCCTGCCCACGCTGCGCCTGGGCTGGGATTGGTTCCGCTGCGCAGGGTAGCAGGAAGCTCTCCACACACTCACCGGACCTGGGCTAGGACTGGGTCTGGGGGTTCCTGGAATTCGGCAGAAATTCCTACTGGGCGGGAGGGGTGGGGGGCGGCCCGAAGGGGTGGGAGAGGGTCCGGCTCTCGCTGCGCCTGGGCTGGGACTGGTCCCGCTGGCGCAGGGTAGCAGGAAGCTCTCCACACACTCACTGGACCTGGGCTAGGACTGAGTCTCTACATAGTTTTTCTAATATAAGTGAGCAGTTAGTAGAAAGATGGTAGAACACAATAAAACAGAAACTAATTAACAGGGTGTTTGAATGTAGAGATGGGTAACAATTTAAGGGAAGAAGGAAAAGTAAAGTATTGGAGAACTGTAGTTAAAATGATCAAGATGTGATATACATATGTACCAATTTCCAAGGTGAATGCAATTATTATGTAACACAAATATATACTAACAAACCTAAATAAGTATTGACAAAGATATGTTAAGAAAAAACATGGAAGAGATATAACATGCAAATATGAATCCTAAGAAATTTTGTTTGATTTTATCACTATGAAAGAAAGTAAATTTTCAAAGAAAGGATATGGCAGTATTTAAAGAACATTACATTTTTGTAACAATATTTTTGTCATAATAAAATTAATGTATGTATAAATAATGATTTAACACCAAAATACCTGAAGTGATAAGATTCAACATTATGGTCTTAGGTGAGATGTTTTAAAATTGTTTTCCAGTAGCTAACTGACCAAACAGTGCTTTTATAGAATCTACAAAACTTTCAATTGCTTTGACCTAACCGCCATTCATAATAGAGAATACTACTTTCAATAAAAGTTTAATATGACTTCCAAAGTACATATTCAGTCAAGTGGTCTGGGTCAGAACTAGACTGATCTGAACAACATTCTAGGGGTTTTAGCAAAATTTTTGCATTGATATTCCTTAACTCACATATTTATGACTTCACAAATACATTCTTTGTGTCTCCTTGCTTCATACATTGGGCAGAGGAACAAAATAATGTACTGAAATTGAATTTTCTTTTTAAAAAAGTGAGCACAAGGCCAGCCTAAAGTGTATAGTGAGACTTTGTTTGTAGGAACAAAAATCCTTACTTTCTCCTTCAAGTTTTGTTTATTTATTTATTACTTATTGATTTTCAACCTTTTCTTTTACCCTCTTTTTCCTTAATTCTGCAGGGACTCCCTGGCTTTCTCAAGGCCTTAATGAAAGCAAAGCTCTTCACCAGCTCAGGATGATTCCATGTTCTCTGCTTCTACCAGAATGCTTTCTATTTTTTCAGAGTCACTGACAAACCCCTCCTAAGCCCTGAGATACTATTTGCAACAACTGTTAAGTTTGATTACCATCTACCCCTGTTACTTCGGCTCTCCACCCACCTGGCAGCATTACTTTCTTTCTGCTAAAAAAGTTCATTTTTAGTGTGCTTTTCCTGGTTAGCACAGAAAGAAACACTCATAGAGAGGACCAGGAACAGAGGGTTCAGGCTGCCCAACCAGGGAGCCCTGCACTATGAGGAGCAAATTGCTTTATGTTACAACATGGATCTCACTTTGTGTCTACTGTGTAATCTGTAGTCCCTGTATGGTCTAATGGAGGATAATGCATTCCTAGGTGAAGTGTCTATGCCATTCATGACTTTCCTGCTCCCAACATGATCTCTGACATGTGAAAAAAGAAGCGTGAAGAAAATGTGAGGTGTATCTTGAAGAGAGCCTTAGCCCTCCATGCAGTTTTACTGATGATCCAGAAATGAAAGGGGAGAGAGCCTACTGATGAGGTTGATACTAATTTCTGCCTTTTGTCTGAAGCAGCTTTTCTATTAATCCCCCAAAGATTAATGTTTGTAATCCCAATTTCATACTCAACTCATTTTTTATTCTTATCAGTAATTACAGTGCTTCTTTATTTTTTGTATCTACGTGATGGTCTTATGATGATGGGGTCTTATGTCTCATTAAATAAAAATTATCTCTCCTTGGGAAGACAGGGAAGTGGAACTGGATCAAAAACACAAGCCAAACCCCGCCTGCCACTGAGTCAAACCAATAGGTGAAGGAAAGAAAGCCACATGTGCACTTTAGATAGCTTTTATGAAACCCTGAGGATGGAACAACACCTGATGAAAGATATTTCGGTTGCATGTGAGGAGATATTTAAGACTCAGAAGCCAATTGTCGTTTGAAGTTCAGTAAGTTTCCTTTTCATAAATTCTGATGATATGAAAAGATGCTAAGTGACTTTCTATTGGTTAACAGGAGATGGCCATGTAAGAAGGTTGGAATATATACCTGCCTTCATGCTCTAGGATTCCCATTAAGGGCTGCGGGGGTGGTCCTGTGTTGGCTGAGGAAGCTGAGGCTGTGACCTGCAAACAGAGCATTAGAATCACCATGAGTGGGCACTGCTTTCTTGGACCATTTCCTTTTCTCCTTTTCACTGTCTTGGCAGCAGCTCAAGGTAAGCAGAGCGTCTTTTCAGAAGCCCAGCTGAGAGACTGAATTAGCTCCAAGACCCTGGAGAGTTGTCCTGGGATTATGAAGACAATACTTCTCTGTTGATCATTTGTTTTTGATCAAATGTTATTTTTAGTGACATCATTTGCTGAATTTTGTCCCCTGTGGGTCTGAACTTCTCAAATTTAAAAGTGAGAGTTTGTAAAGTTACAATTTTTTTTAACATATTGTCTATAAACTGTGTCTCAGGCTCCTCAGTAACACCTGCGTGCTTATACATGATTAATTTCTAATTTTTCCATTATAGTTAATGGCTATTGCAGCTCCTCAGACTTTTTCTATGATCTATATCTTGTATTTCTTCCTTTTTCTATTAAATTGTTCTCGTGTGTGTATGTGTGTGTGTGTGCGTGTGCGCACACGTATGTGTGTGTGGATGTGTGTGTGTTTCAGGTAAAAGAGAGGGAAGGTATGAGCTTGAAGGCTAAATGTGTGAGCATCTAGGAATAATTTTGCAAAATAAAATTTTTTAGATAACTATATATTGAATTCACTTGTAGTCATCATGCTGAATTTGATAGTGTGTATGTATGTTTATATGAGAAGGGCAGATATATTTTTTCTCTTTACTGCAGAAAAAAAAACCCTTTCCCAACATAAACTGTAATTACACCCCAGATAACTCTGCACCTGCAGTCTGAATCTGCTTTTGAGCTTCATATTTTACCCCGTTAAGCCACAGGTTAGGAGTTGTCTGATGTGTTTTAATCTTTTCCAACTTTGGGTTCTGGGTAGAACTCTGCCTGTTTATTTCCCTTCTTACCACTTGTTTTGTGGTGCTCCAATCTCACTCTTAGAAATAAACAGTCAAACAGACAGACAGACAATCTAAGGAGAGATATAAGTGCTCATAGATGGATTTATAGTAACACTGAAGACTGGAAAGGACTCAGACTTAGAGATATCAGAATATCCCGCAAATTTGTCTAATGTCAAAATTTTCCTTCCCTTGGGGATAAGCTTGTTCCATGCCATTTGAAACAACACGTATTTGTAAGAATACTCTTCTTTGAAGGTCTTTGGATAAGTTTCTTTCACATTTTTCTTAGGCACTGTATGAAATTTGATCTCTGTGGTGTCCATGGTTTATTGGAATTCAGGATGATAGTGTTTGAGTTCCTGAAAGGAGAAACTTTCTTAGTTCCTGAAACTCTGCTCTTTATAGTATTCAACACTGGTCCTGGGTACTAGAGCAGGAGTCAACCTCAGATCCTCACCTCTTTATTTTGTCCACTACATTTTGGATTGTCACATTCAGTCTCATGGTTTTAACTGTCATTTAATACCTTTGACTCACAAAAGTGTATTTTGGCCCCAATTATTTTCTCTCAAATTCAAATTTATTTCTTTGTTTGACTCCTCCACTTGGGACAATGCATTTCACATTCACCGTTACACATGAACACATCCCCAATGAATTTCTGATCTCAGATCATTACATTTTGCCCCTAAAAATACTTTCTCCATTCACAACTCAGAACAAAACCTTGGAGTGAAAGGTTTATACAAAAACCTCTGTATATTTGGAAAAACCCTGTGAACTTTAACAGCTTACCTATTGCTATGCTATATCATATTATTTGTACATGATTCAAGCAACTTCAATCTGAAGTCTCTGTTCCTGTTTTTGGGAAATTCTATCCTTCTAAGCAAGAACAAGTAAAGTACCTAATTCAAAGGAATCCCTACTGAGTTAATCTTTTTTTTTAAAAAAATCACTTTTAAACAAATATTTGTAGCATGCATTGTAGCACACATTTGTAGAAGTATATAGAATGTGTCGCTATAGAGTACTTTGGATGTGTTTCATATACATAAAAACATTTAATTTGCATTTTGAATCAAATTTATGATTTATTTTTTGACCCTCAAATAATTTGTATGTGAGAGTTCTTTTTAAAGTTTCTAAAAATAAGCAGCAATTTGTCTATGCTTTGAATTTATGAGTCATTTTATTGGATCAAATATTATGATTATTATTATGCTTTTTTTGGTTTTTATTGAGTTATTCTGCAGATGATCATGCCATCTGATTTTCTTTTTCTTTCTTTCTTTCTTTCTTTCTTTCTTTCTTTCTTTTT
>NW_004524976.1:161986-164424 GCF_000260255.1 Octodon degus | reverse complement strand
AATATATCCCTGGTCTTTATTCTACTTTAATAAAATGTTCATGTGTTCTAAATAAAAATATATAGACTCCTTATTGTGTATAGAAATTGAGTGCCTTTAAAAAGCAGTACAAATTTTCTATTTTTTGTTACACATCATTTACAGATACAGACATCCTTTTACTGCACCCATCAATTATTGGATTATATATTTTAAGGTGCTCTTAATGATATATACTTTACATGGCTGACACTGACAAAGGATCTAGAAAGTGAGGTACAATCAAATCCTGAGGGGATTTGACTGACCTTGTCACATGCAAAAGTTACACTACTCATTATATAGGTCTTGCTTTATCTAAGTCTTAACCATCCAGCAGAAAAGTATAAAAATGAGGTATAAAAGTAAAGCCATATTAATATGCTGAGTTGTAAAAGGCTCAAGTCAACAACTTGTGGCATTGCCAGCTCTATGGATAACCGACTACTATTATGGACTACTGGACAATATTGGAATATTTTGCTGCATTCCCACACCTGCAATATTTAAATGGCAATAGAATACCCATCTCTGACAAAACTAAACCGAAAAAGGGGATACAAATGGAGGACCATTTTTTATCTGTATATACAAAATAGGTAGGATAGATATACAGCTATTTGCTCTTAATTCAATGAGAAGAAAAATTTGTACTAATAGTGTTTTGACAGGATATCATGTCTGCCTCTTGTACTTTGAAAAACGACTACGAAGACAACAATATGCAATGTATTAATTATTGAAACTGTTCTACTAATTGGTTTTGAAACTCACATTGCTATTTATTTCTCAATAAAATTAATAAAATGATATATACTCTAAGTCTATTTTATCTTTCTAAATAATTAAAACACCTTTTAGTCTTTGGTTTATTTTCCACTTTCTTATAATATATTAAACATTAAATTATTTCTATCTACTCTTCACATTAAACATTTTAATTTGTATCATTAAATTGTAAACTAAATTTTCATTTGTATCATTATTTTATCTGCCTAATCACATGATGTTACTTGCAGGGCTTTTGGGTTCTAATATTTCAGAATTTTATCTTTTAAAGCATATTTGAATGTTTTAAAATTATAATGTATAATTTGCTCTAAATTGATAGGTATACAGATTTTAACATTTTGATTGATACATTTCAAGCACTTTTCTTAATTTAGAAATCTTCATTTGTTGTGCTTTCAAACATTCAGTACTTGCATGAAAAGTGTAAAGCTTCAAATACAACAGGTGTTCCTTCTCTCTCTTTTTTCTCAGTCACTGGTTTCCTGGAACTCAAATTCAGTGGTACTTCTTGTTTTATTTTCTATGCTTCTTATTCCTAAATTTAATTGTTTATTTATTCTGCATTCAGAGAAATATTTTTGATTTATCTCTCTTCTCACTTACTTTTCTTTCAACTACAGCTAATCTGATACAGAATTCATCTATGATTTCATCTTTAAAATACTATCTTTATAATGAAAAGCACTGTTTGTTAACTTTTCAAATGATTCTAGTTATTTCTTTCCTCTTTTTGAGGTGGAGTCTATCTATATATCCGAGACTAGCTCACTTTGTAGTACAGGCTGGCCACTTCACATGTGGTGGGACTGCAGCCCTGTTCCACCACATCCGCTGTGTGTGTGTGTGTGTGTGTGTGTGTGTGTATGTATGTTTTGTAATCCTTTCTTATGTGTACAACTTTTAAATTTCATGTTAATTATTTTATGTATTTGGTACAGGGTCTCGGTATGTAGCTTGGACTCCTAATGATCCTCCTGTTTTCAGCCTTGCTAGCACTGGGATTAAGCCAGGCAACACCATGCCTGGTCTCAGTGACTGGCTCAGAGCACCAGGCATTGGGCTGTCACGACATGTGGTGCGGTGTATCCAACGCTAGTCCTTGTGCCTGCCTAAGCAGGCGCTTAGTCACTGAGCTATCTTGCTGCCCCTAATACTTTATTTTTAAAACACTTCAGATATAACTGTACATTCTTTTTTGTCACAATTCCATTATGTGATTTTAATGGAAACTTTTTTTTTCTGTGTTAAATACAAGGTCTACAGGCTTCACTACACAGGACAGAGTTGTAGTGATCCTTCCTGTTTTTCAGTCTCCCAAGCACTGGGATTGTAGGTGCGCACCACCATGCCCAGTCTCAATCGCCCTTTCAGTATGTCCCAGGGGCAGGGCTGGCACCTCAGGCTGGGATTAAATCCCAGTCCCTGCACCTGTCTAAGCAGGCTCTTTAATCTGCTGAGCTATCTGGCCAGCCCTTATTGTTTGGTTTTTAATGATTGATCTATTAATTCACTCTTGTTTATCATGCATTTATTGAGTTCCACATATTGGGAGAGTTTGTAGGTCCTTGTGAAACATCAGGGGATAAAATATGGAGAAAAATCAGTATTGTCATGGAGCAGATTTTGTC
>NW_004524976.1:159969-161886 GCF_000260255.1 Octodon degus | reverse complement strand
TAAAAAATAAGGAAAAGAGTGAAAGACAAATGCTTATGGTTTACACATAATCATTTTAGAAGGTCTGGGATGGAGTCCTACTTCCTCTTGTGTTATGTATATAGGACTCATGGAGGGCTAAATTACGAGAGCTTTTCTGGGAAGATAATTGGTTTTTCTTCTGCCAGTATCCCAGGTGACTACAACCCCTCAGATCACATTTCATTCTTTCTATGACACTGATTTGATAGGAGCCTCGATTAAAGCTGCTATTCTGCCCCTCAAGACAACCCTGGGCATTGTGTTCTTGGAAGGTGTCCAGTCATGACTTATCTTGGAAATGCCGTTTTTCCTGGTGGCTAATACATTAGATATTTTAAGTCCAGGCTGGTCTTATAATTCATTGCTTTGCTTTTACTTGGAGTAGTTTCTTTATATTCTGGAGGATTTCTCAGAATACCTTCCACACTGTCTTGTTAGGCATGCAATTCTTCAGTGCATTTTAATAAGCATTGTGTTTCAGCAGTGGCATGGTTCAAGGAGGGGGTCTAATGGGGAGGGGCAGGCAATGAAGTCAGCAGCAGTGATGAATTATGCAGGATACAATAACTAAGGAAGTGAAACACACAGCACTTTATGAACACAATGTAAAGCCAGCTAACCTCATCAGTAATGTTCCAAGGATGTTTTCCTGAAAGAAATGAAAATGTTTTCTAAAAATGGAATTGTTTTCAGATACAAAACCATATATGTTACAGGTATATATATATACCTGTAACATCTGTGTAATATTATAACAGAGGTCTCTATGTTTCTTGTTGTAATACACATTTTTAGTACAAATCATATCATCCATATTTTGTTATTTACTATGGTATTTTTTAATAAAAGGAAATAGGTAAATTTTATATTAATACACTTTACTCAAAATATTAAATCAACATAATGTTGTCACAACTATGTATTATTTATTTATTTTTATTTATTTTTTATGGGTTTAGTACAGGGTCCATGGGGTCTGACTGCACAGATCAGACCCATAGTGATCCTTCCTGTATTTCAGTCTTACAAGCGTTGTGCTCACAGGCACATACAAGATGCCTAGTCTCATTTTCTGTCTCAGTGCACCCTGGGAGTGGGGCTGGCATGGCAGGCCAGGTACTGAACCTGGCACCTCTTTCTGCCTAAGTAAGCCCTTTAATCTGCTGAGCTATCTGGCTGGCCCCACAACTATAGATTAAATAAACATTCAGAGGAAAAATTTTATATCTGTTAAATATGTTCCAGCTTCTTATAATTATTTTCCAAAACTTCATTTTCCTCTCCTTGGCCCTGTTCTTTTCTTTTGTGTCACCTTTATTTAATTCTGAATTACATAAATGGAAAACTTGTAATATCTGACTATGAATCTGGCTTACTTTACTTACTACGATGGACTCCATTTCTATTTTATTGCACATGCCATGATACAATTTACTGTGGCTGAATCATGTCTATTGTTTACACCATCAATTCTTTATTGATTCTCATAGTGACAGACACCATGGCCTATCCCATACCCTGACTTCTGTAAAAGCTCTGTGTGATAAACATGGCTGTACATATATCTCTCACTTACAGAGCTCTCCTTCACTTTGATTCTTTTGGGAATATATCCAAGAGAGGTATTGCTGACTGATTTGGTACTTGTATACTTCATCTTTTGAGGAGCCTTCCTATGGATTTGTTTTCCTTTTAATTTATTTCAGTGAGAAAAAAAGATAAAATATCAATGAAACAGTTTCAAAAACAGGTTAGTAGGACATTTACAATAATACATTGCATATTGTTTTCATTGTAGTAGTTACTCAGAGGACAAGATGCAGACATGCTATCTTGTCTAAACACTATTAGTACAAACCTTTCTTCTTATTGAACAAAGAGAAATTAGGTATATAT
>NW_004524976.1:137038-159869 GCF_000260255.1 Octodon degus | reverse complement strand
GGTGTTCCATTGCTGTTAGAGAAACTATATTTGGAGAAGTCTTTAAAGTATCTTTTCAGACATGATGCTAGTCCAAATATTGTAGCTACTTGAATTCAAGAAAATAACCTAATTAGCCCAATAATCCCTAGTAGTAGTACGTTCCATCACAACTGACAATTGTCTCAAGTTGTTGAGTTGAGCCTTTTATATCTCAGTCCTACTGATTTGTATAGTTGTACTGATTTACATTTCTTCTAACAGTGCATAAAGGTGTTTCTTCATATATTTTCAAACATTTACTATTTATTTTCTTTATGTTATTCTGATTGTGGAAAGTGGGAATCACTACATTTACTCTTTTTCTCTCTCTCTCTCTCCTTCTCTCTCTCTATGGGTTTCTCTGGCTCTGTGTGCATCTCTCTCATTTTTCTTTCCAGTCAGGTTTTGCTACGTACTGTGGGCCGGCCTTGAACTTGTTTGCTTAGCCCAGCCTGGCCTTGAATTCACAGTAATCCTTCTTTCTCTGCCTCTGGAGTGATGGGAGTATAGGAATGTGCCACCATTCTCGCTGAATCTGTATTTTTCTAATGTTACCAAATATTGTATGTTTAGAATATTTATTGGCCAACTGCACTTTTATTGAGAAGTTTTTAATGGATTTGCCCATATTCCAATGACGTTTTAGTTTTAATTTTTTGCTATTTACATATTATGTTATTTTTATTGATTTTATTGAGAAAGATATATCAATGAGACAGCTTCAAAACAAGTTAGTAGCACGGTTACAATAATTAATAAATTGCATATTGTTGCCTTCATAGTAGTTATTCAGAGTACAAGATGCAGACATGATATGTTTTCTAAACACTATTAGTATAAATCATTCTTCTCATTGAACCTAGAGAAAGTAGCTCTACATGTATCCATATATATATGAATATGGATATATATATATATGCAATATATGAATATGGAATATATATATTCAATGCAATATATATATATCCCTTTTTAAAATTAATTTTGTTGAGATGGAAATAGCTATGAGACAGTTTCAAAACAGGTCAGTAGGAAGGTTACACTAATTAATACATTGTGTATTATTGTCTTCATAGTAGATATTCAAAGTACGAACTGCAGACTTGATATCTCGTCTAAACACTATTAGTACAAATCTTTCCTCTCATTGAACTAAGAAAAAGTTTTCTTTTTCTTTTTCTTTTTTTTTTTTAGTACAAAACGGTCTTTAATTTATATCCCCCTTTTTTGCTCAGTTTTGTCCGAGATGGGTATTCCATTGCTATTTAAATATTGTAATTGTGTGAATTCAGCAAAATAATCAAGTATAGTCCAGTAGTCCATGACAGTAGTGGGTTATCAGCTTAACTGGCAATGTCAGAAATTGTTGACTTGAGCTTTATACAGCTCAGTACATTAATTTGGCTTTACTTTTTAAGCCTCCTGTTTATACTTTTCTTCTGGATGGTTAAGAACTAGATAAAGCAAAATCTATATAAAAAGAAACGTACCTTTTGTATCTGACAAGGTCAGTCAAATCCCCTCAGGATTTAACCTGAAACCCTGTACAGCAGATTGCAGATCCTTTGTCAGTATCAGACAGGTAGAAGTGTCACGGCCATTGCTTGAACAATTTGCTCTTGTGTAAGCCTGAGAGAATGTTTTCTCTCTAGGTGACTCTCCTTAGGTACACTCTACATAGTTAATTACTTTCCTCTGTGGCCTCATAATTTCCTTGATCAGAAAATTTGGGATAACACTGAGTTACAGGATGTTACAGGAGAGGTTCTGTTATGTCCTGAGGCCTCACTGACCTTGAGGGGCCATGGCAGTAAAGTTGTCTATCGTTACAGCCTTTTTTTCCTCTAATTTTTGGTTTGCAAACTTAAGTTGTTAACCATCCTGAAAAGAAGCTTAATGAGTCAGTTGAGCTAAACATCAGTATCTGTCTGAATATCAAATGCCTTATACATAACATGGAACAGGTATTTTTCATCAATCATTGATATACTAAACTTTAAATCCTTAGTGAATGTGAAAAAAAGTTAAAAAATAAAAAAATTGAGAAATAAGCAATTTCTACAGATAACATATTTTTACACAGAAATTTAGAAATCTAACCATATACAATGTTGTAGCAGGATAGTCGTAAGACATTTTTTCTTTCTCATGTTTTTATTTATTACTTTTTTAAAAACAAACATCTACATGAAAGAGTATAGCAGTAATTAATATGACATTAGAAGCAGTATACATTTGGAAGATCAGAATGACAGACATTCCATCCATGACCCTAGTATTTATTACACACTGTTATCTTCAGTGTAGTTCCTTAGTTCACAGATATCAACATATACATTCAGCCAGGATGTGAGTCCTACCAATAAACTGCTAGATTCAAAAACCTGATGGAGATTCTTAGGACCATTTCCTTATCAATCTTGTGTATATAAATATATGGTTTTGCCTCTGCCATGTTTCTTGGTGTTTCTCCTTGCCCTATCTTTGTTGTTTAATTCATAAATTCTCACTTTTCATTTAATTGTGTTATAACTTTCTATTTTTCTTTCTTGTTTTGAGTTCTTACACTGGGAAGAATATACAATATTTACACATGTGGTCTGGTTTATTTCACTTATGAGTATATCTTCAAGTGGCATACACTTAAATATGAAGGCTCTATAGCTGAGTAATACTCTGTTTTATAAAAATACCACATCTTTTTCTTCCATTTCTCAGGTTATGGGCATTTTGTTTTCTTTCAAGATTTGGTTGTGAAAAATTGTGCTGCCATAAACATGGGTGAACATATATCACTTTAATATGACTTTTTCAGTTCTTTTGGGTAATTTATCTGTAGGGGGACAGCTGGACTGAATGGGATTTCCAGTTCTAGTTTTTTGAGGAGTCTTCACACTGATTTTCATAACAGTTGCACCAGTCTACAAGGAATGGCTGTATTTATACCCCAGTTAGTTGACTTCTGAGAAAAAAGTTTCCAGGGAGAGAGAAGGTGTAGAGTTGTGAAAGGTTTAATTCACCAAGGAGGCACAGCAATACTTAACATGTGTCACCAAGTAACAGACCCATAAAATATGTGGTACAATAACTGATATAAATGAAAGGAGATATAAACAAATCTATAATTATAAATGCAAAATAATAGTCATTGTTGCATTATTTTTTTAGTAAAATTCTGTATCATTTTCAATTCGTAAAATTATTTTTAATCTCTTAACATAAGTGAAGATTTGTTTGTACATGCACTGGTTCCCCACAGTGTGTGTTATCATTGTGTACTGAAAAGGTGCACTAAAGAAAGTCAACATTTAAAAAAGTGAAAGAAGAAATTTGTTAAAAGTAAAGCATGCATCAAAGTCCATGACTTAGCCAAAATGGTATGTCTGTCAGGCATTTTCCACCAACACACAATACAGAAGTGAGGTTAGCTGGTACAGCACCCTGCTAGGATACTCATAGTGCCTGACTTGATCTCCAACACTAGAATGTATAAAGAACTAAAAAACAGTAGGGGCCTAAAATTTAAGGACCCAATCCAGAAATGGGCATCCAAGATGAACACACACTTCTCAGAGGATGAAATTAAAGAAACAAATAAATATATGAAAAAATGTTCTACATCACCTATCATCCATGAAATGCAAATTAAAACAGCACTGAGATACCATCTCTCCCCAGAAACAATGGCTATCATAAAGAGATCAACCAACAACAAATGTTGGAGAGGCTGTGGGGAAACAGGAACCCTCCTTTATTGCTAGTGGGAATGTAGACTGGTACAACCATTATGGAAATCAGTATGGAGACTCCTTAAAAAATTAGGACTAGAAATTCCATTCAACCCAGCTATAGCCTTACTGGGAATTTTCCCAGAGGAACTGAAAAGGTCATATCATAGTGATATGTGTGTACCTATGTTTATAGCAGCACAATTTGTGATAGCCAAATCTTAGAAGCCACCAAGATGCATGTCACCTAAAGAATGGATGAAAATGATGTAGTATTTTTTACACAATGGAGTATTACTCAGCTATAAAGAATGATAAACTCGAAGCCTTCATATTTAAGTGGATGCCACTTGAAGGTATACTTTTAAGTGAAATAAACCAGACATACATGTGTAAATAGCATATAGTCTCCCTAGTATAAGAACTGAAAACAAGAAATAAAAATAGAAAGTTATAATGCAATTGAAAAGAAAGTGAGAGTTTGAGGATTAGACAACAAAGAGAGGGCAAAGAAAAAAGCTAGGAAACATGAGAGGGTCAAAGCCATACATTTATATGTACGAGACGGGTAAGGCAATGACCTGAAAATCTTCAGCAAGTTTTTGAAACTAGCAGTTAATTGGTAGGATTTTCACCCTGACTAGCTATATGTGTTGATACCTGTGAATCAAGCAACTGCACTGAAGATGGCAATGTGTAATTGTAGAGTCATGTTTGGTATGCCTGCCATTCTGGTCTTCTAAATATGTACCGCTTGTCATGATATTCTAATTACTACCATTCTGTCTCTCAAATAAATGTTTGTTTTTTAAAAAAAGGGTAATTAATGAAAATAAGGGGGAAGAAATAAATGTCACAGAACTGTCCTGCTACAATGCTGTACGTGGTTAGATTTTTAAACTTCTACACCAAAATATGTAATTATTTATTCTTATGTTTAAAAAATATTTTGTATTTTTAAAATTTTTTTATTATTGTGTGGGGACTTTAAGGTTAACATATGAATAGAGAATCGAAAATACTTGTTCCATGTTATGTCTAAGATGTTTGATATTCAGACAGATAGTGAGGTTAAGCTCAAATGCTTATGTTGTAGGTTAATAACAATAAGCTTCTCTTCTGGAGGGTTAACAACCTAAGTTTGAAGACCAGAAATTAGAGGAAAAAAGGACTGTAGTATGTACGTCAAAGTCAGTGAAGTCTCAGGACGTACAGGAACCTGTACTGTAACATCATGTAACTCAGTTGTGTCCCAAATTTTCTGATCAAGGAGATTCTGGAGCCACAGAGGAAAGTGATAGATGATGTAGATTGTGCTTAAGCAGATTCACATGGAGAGAAAACATTCTGTCATGCTTTCACAGAGAGCAAATTGGTCAGGCAATGCTTGTGACTCATACAGATAGCTGACAGTGACAAAAGATCTACAAGCTGCTGTACATGACTTCAGAGTAAATACTGAAGGTATTTGATGACCTCGTCAGATACAAAAGTTACATTTTTAGTTATGTAAGTCTTGCTTTAACTTGGTCTTAATCATCCAGCAGAAAAGTCTAAAAACCAAGTATTAAAAGTAAATCCATATTAGTATGATGATCTGCAAGAGGCTCAATTCAACAAATTCAGACATTGCCAGTCTTATGGAAAACCTACTACTATTATGGACTACTGGACTATATTGGAATATTTGGCTGAATTCACACACCTATAATATCTGAATGACAATAGAATACCCCTCTCTGACAAAAGTAAACAAAAAGGGGGATACAAATGAATAACCATTTTGTATCTGTATATTCAAAAAAGTTAGGTTAGATGTACAGCTACATTTTCTTAATTCAGTGAATAGAATGGTTTGTTCTACTAGTGTTTGTGGACAGGACATCATGTCTGTATCTTGTACAATGAACAATCACTAAGACAACAACATGCAATGTATTAATAAATGAAACTGTCCTACTAAATGGTTTTGAAACTGTCTCATTGATATTTGTTTCTCAATAAAATTATTAAAAGTAAAGTCTGATCAGTTCCTTTCTCAGTTTGTGTGAAATGGTTTAAGGATTTCACAATCTGTGAAGTGTGTGGCCTGAATGTTTGTAACAGGCGCACATTTATTCCACCTTCTCTGTCTCATTCATCAGTGTGCTAGAAGTCAAAGAATTCACACTCTCCCTGGCTGCTGCGTTGGCCTTGGATTCTGGGCCATTCAGTGTGAGTTTTCTGCCTCTTAAGTTCATTGATCTGCATGGTCAGTCATTACTTCTATATTTAGACCACAGACTGTTCTCCTCAGCACCTGTGCAGTGGTAGCTGTAGGAAGTCACCTTGCTTGCATGAGTCTCCAGACACTGTATGTGAGCTTGGTGAACAGAGTCCCTATGCCATGTAATCCTGTGGAAACCTTAGAAAGTTGGGGAGCAGTTAGGTTCCTATGTTTATACTAGTGAAAAAGAAGTAAAGGAATGTTTGCTAAAGAGCAAAGTGACAAATTTCAGTTAATCTACTCTTTGCTCTGTCCAAATTATAGTAATAACTCTTGTTTCCAACCTTTTAAACTATTCCAAGCAAAAACATCAGTCTAGTGTGAATATCCTCACTCTTTAGGATGGGTAAATGTTATTAATTTTAGTCTGTAGTATTTATTTAAAGGGCAGTGTTAATCACCCTTATTTGATATCTCTTTATGTTATTTTCTTCACATGTGTAACAAGATAATAATATGCATACTGTTTTATTAACTTTTCAGCTGCAGTGATATCAGAATAGGAATACAACCAATCTTTACTCTGAGGTAGGGTAAAAACACTTAATTTACCCAAGGTGGCAGCAATTTTCAAATATTGTGGACTAATAACTACAGAGAGATGTCAATGCAAAGAATACATATATAGGGGATAACAAGCCATATTCTATGATTTTCTGGTGACATCTGTTCAGTGTCAATGTCATCTGACTTCTCTCCTGTACAATTGCAATGTAAACTGCTTTATATACTTTTATAAAGAAGTATTCAGTTCTGAATTCTGAATCCTAAATTCAGAAGTGAAACATTCTTTGGTAAACAATGAGCTGCTTAATGATACTTTACTTTTCAGATGTGAATGACTGCTCCCAAAATAGCAGTTTTGACTTCTCCTGGCTATATGGTTGCTTGGTGGGGCTTCTCAGGGACATGGCCACATTCAAAACTCTAATGTGTTTTGCAAGTATTCATGTAGGATGGTTGAGATGATTGCAGTCATAATTCCTATTTTTTTAATATATCAGTAAATGTTTAGAATATTCACCTTCACTAACTCAGTATCTGTGATTTGAGCAACTACATTGAGAACAGCAATATGTAACACCAAACACATGGTTGAATGCCTCTCACCTTAGTCTACTAAATGTATACCATTCCTAATGTCTTGTCGATGATTATACTTTCTTTAAAATAAATTAAAACAAAAAAGAAAAGAAAAAAAAGATTTCTTGAAAAGAAGCACAAATATTCTGTCATTTCCCCAATCTTGAATAACTATATCTGCTAATATGAGCAATAGATTTGAAGATAAAAATAGATAATATAACCATTGTTATATGCTATTCCTGTTCTGAAAATGTGCAACATATATATTGTTGTATGTTACCCTGTTTCTGTCTTTTTTCAATTTGCTTTTGTTTTTGCTTTTCCTCTTCAAAATAAAATGAAATAAAACTTATGCAACAACAACAACAACAACAGCAGCAGCAACATACTCCAATATTTTCATTCCCTATACTCCAATTTCCTTAGCTCTTAAATAAGTTACACTAACTTTTGGTAGTGTATATGAAATCAGCCCAGGTGCTGCTCTTTTATAGAAGTAATAGACTTCAGAAGTAATTCAATGAAACACCCTATTTAACTACTTAGAGTCGGGAATTTGATGATTCTACAGAATGTTCCTCACATCTTTTGCAGAACATGCCAGAAGGCTAATTCTGGGGTATGTATGTATCAGCTTTCAGGTGAGGCTACTCACTAGTTAATTTTCAGTTTTATTTCATTTCTCATTTTCTGACTCTATTAATCCTTTTGTTATTTTCTTTTAAGTAGGAATAAGACCCAGATTGCTGTCCTGGATCAGTGATTGTATAAATGACCCAGCAGGTTCTGCATCCTGAAAACAGAATGCTGTTAATTTCCTATTTGAGGATGTTCTACAAGACAAGAAAATCTTTTATATTCTTTACATAAAAGTAACCATTTACTTGATTGTCTTTCCTCAGACAGCCCCCAAATCCAGCTGAGAGATGGGAATAACCGCTGTGCTGGAAGAGTGGAGATTCTTTACGAGGGCACCTGGGGTACCATTTGTGATGACAAAGGGAATGTAGCACGTGTGGTATGCAGACAGCTTGGTTGTGGACTGGACATTGATTATACCATTGGTTATTTTTTTGGATTTGGATCAGGGCCCATTTGGTTGGGTGGCCTGAATTGCACAGGAAATGAGTCCCACGTGTGGAAGTGCCCTTCCTGGGGATGGGGTCCACACAACTGCAGTCATGAGCAGGACGCAGGTGTCTTCTGCACAGGTATGGTCAGTGAATTTTATAACTGTCAGGGTTAATAGAAAATTCAGAGAAGTAGGTTGTGATCTCTAGGATAGATAAAGTGGGCAGTGTCTAGAAATCTATAGGTACATCCATATGCTGACTGTGCACAGCAGCTGATTGTGATAGACTTCACTTAGGTTTAGGAGTTTTAATCAGTATCCTTTTCTGGTGGTTGTTCCTAAAAGGATAATATGTTATAGTATCATGCCAAATAAAATCTAGTTTCATAATTTTGTTTTCATAGCATTGCAAGTCCACACACAATCACACACACACACACACACACACACACACACACACACACACACACCCTTTGCAACATTAGGGTACAGAACCAAAACGGAAAACTGTATTTATCTTGGTGAGATGAGTGTTTCTCTATGCCTACCATGAGATATTATTTTGCTCAACTGTTACATAGGCACATGGGACATTATTAAACAAATTCCTGAGAAATTTATGCAAAGCTGTAAGTCTTATTTAAGATTCAGACACTAATATTCAGAGTTCCTTCACTCACAGATTTGTAGATAAAATATTCTTTGTTGAAAGCACTTCCATCATTACTAGAAAAGATTCTCTACATTTTTATTCTTCTCAAGTATAGGACACTGATTCCAAACCTATGACATGCATGTTACTTGTTTTCTTTTACCTTAAATGATGTGAATCTATTCATTGTAGTTTACAAACGAATACATCAGTATTCAGGTTTAATTGCAGTTTTATCTCTTTATGATAAATTAATGGGTTTGGGTTATAGTCTAGGCACCTATCTCCAAAATGTTCAGCATGACTACCATAGGAGGTTGGTCTCATCTCATTGGTTGGTAAGAGTACAGCAGTGAAATTGCAAACTGTGCTTAGTGATCATTTCATTCTCTAGTACCTTCCTAATTTTGTCAATGGAAATCATACAAAAGATCCCTGCAAGTATTTTGTATTATATTGCCAGTCATTTTCTCATACCTTCTTAATAGTTCAACTTGTACAGGACACACAGAGTAACATATCTCAATGGATTTTCTCAGAAGTTAGCTAACAGCCTGTTATATGTGATTTTAATTAAAAGTTTCCATTGCCTTCTTGGGAGCTAGAAATATACCATGTCCAATGACAAAATGTGGAGGAAATAGTGACACAGAAGTCATATTTGAGTATCTAAGCCAGAAGCTCTGACTCAGGGTTATAGAACTGGTGGCTTCCACAGATCATGTCAGAGTGACCTATAATGTGCAGAGGGACCCAGGTAGATCATTGAAGGAGGAGCTGTGATAACATCCCAAGGCAGGGTCCACACTCAGCTTTCTGATCTGATTGTTCAGGGGAACATGGTCAATACTATATGTACTGTTGTCAAAAAATGTCTTATCTAAGTTTGGTTTTAGCAACACCACTATAGGACTTGTGCTTCCTACATCTACAAGGCCCTAAAGATGAGTTACTTATATTTAGGATTTTGTATGTGCATGCTAACTTTTCAGGTAAGGTGCATTATCATCATTATACTCCAGTGATGATATGTTTTCAAATAACATTATATAAGCACTTTGGGATTTCAGGTTTTCATTTACTATATTAGCCTCAAAGAGATATAGAAACATGTATAATTAGATTCAAATACCTGTTTTAAGAAGACAAATTAGTAATTTTTTGTGACACACTGTAGAAAGAAAACAGAAGTGAAAGTGTTTTTCTCTTGAGAATGCAATGCCTTCTGAATATCCTCACTACATTTACTCATTGTCATGTAGTGTCCATGCCTATAGACAGATGCCTCCCCAGAGCTCTGAGCTTGCTGTTCAAATCAGTTCCTGATCATTTTTATAGAAAAATGTCTCAGTGTTTCTTTAAACTCCACTAAAAATGGACAAGATAAGTCCTTAAAAGCAAAATAAGAAAAATTCTCACATTTTGTCATTACTACTATCGAGCTCCCCAATTTTCCTCTGAATTTTGTAATGGGAAATATGAAAACACCTTATCTTAGTCACAAATCCCTGACACTTTGTCTTACACTGAATCATGCAACTCTTTCTCATGTCTAAATGGGAAATAAATGTAGATTCTAAGGTTTAATATTCATTGAAATTGTTCTAATTGGTTAAATATTAATTTATTTGGGATCTATGTCCAGGAACTGAAATTTTCTAGGGATAAAATAATGAATAATGAAGCCTAATCTATCCTAACTGAGATCACACTCAGTGGACAAATATAGATAGTAGAAAACAAAGAAGATTGCATATAGATATATTTTTAGACATACATGAGTGTTCTTTTAGTATACAAAAGAATAAGTTTGTTTAAAAGCATTTGAATGTAAGTGATTAGGTGACAGACAGTCTGAGCTAACCCTGTAAATTCCTCTTGAATTTGCCTGCAAACACTATATTATGTAAAGCACTTTATGACACAAGTTTACGAATCTTCCTATGGCCCAATTTTGGGAAAACGAAGTCTTTCACACCATCACTTCTAGCATGTCTTTAGAAATTCTAAGTCTGTATCATGGATATTTAGTGAATTTATTTTCTCTGTTCTAGGATTTCTGAGACTATCTGGACAAGATAGATCCTGCTCAGGGCGAGTGGAAGTGAATCCCGGAGGGATGTGGACTCCAGTGTCTGATGTGAACTTCACACTGTCCACTGCCCAGGTCATCTGTGCAGAGCTGGGGTGTGGCAAGGCTGTGTCTGTCCAAGGGAACATGTCCAGAAATGCCAGTGAGCAGGTCTGGGATGAAAGGTTCCAGTGTAGGGGGCAGGAGCCTGAGCTCTGGTTTTGCCCCAGAGTGCCTTGCGCTGGAGGCAACTGCCAGCATGGTGCGGCTGTGGAAGTTGTCTGTTCAGGTGAGGCTAATAAGGATTTTCACCTTCCTGCACGATCATTAGGTGTTTCTTCTACTGCTTCTCCTTTCTTGTTTTCCTTCTTTTTGCTTTCCTACCCCACCCTTTTTTGAGACATGATCTCACCATGTAGTTCAGGCTGTTCTGGAACTCCTGACAGTCCTCCTGCCTCAACTTCTCATGGACTTGTATTACATGCATGTACTAATAATCCCACCTTGTCCTCTTTTAATTATCCTTCTGCTCATTTTCTCATAAAGAAAATAGATGATAATGATAAGGCAGTTCCTTATTTCAAATTTTTTGCTCTAATGTTTTCGGAGGGACATAATCTATCTCTTCTAAGAAAAAAGGGTTAGGAATAGATGATACCATATCTTCCTCAGAGAAGTAAATACTAATGTTTGAATAATAACAACTCAGATGGAGAAATCCAAGTAGCACATATATTTGTTAAGTCTGAATCAGCAATTTTGTATGGTTCTCAGAGGAACCTGACCAATATTTATATCATGGGAACTGTCTCGTACAAGATTGTCCAATATACTGAAAGGAAGCATATTTTTATTCAGGTACATACACATAGACTCTGAAACCTAGATTTTTTATAAGTGGAATATTGTTGAGTGAGCCCTGCATTCCTACAGTGTTTTACGATTATTTCTTCTTGCTCCTAATGACTTATCAATAAGATCAATTTGATTTTTCCTCAATCCTTGGATGCCCATTTAATCTTCTGATGAGCTCATCCCAGTTGATTACAATGGTAACTTAATTTTCTGGGCTGTAATTCTTCTATTGTATCAGTGGACATTAGTTAATGAAAAAGAAATCAAACTCAAGTGCAGGTCCCTTCTAGTGCCTCTTAGAATTCATCCAGTGAAAGCCATTGTCAACCAGTCAGGGTAAGCAACCTGACATTCTCCACATATTTTCCCCATATCTCATGCACAACCCTACAAATGAAGAGGCTCATTCTGGTGGGGCATTGCTTAGTTTCAATGTGGTCTTTCTCACTGGGTCATTTTCTGTTTACTTCTATCTCTTATTCTTTTTAATCCTAGTAATCTCATCATTTTTGTTTCTGTCAGAATCCAGGCCCTGGTGCTGCTCTGATACAGTATGTTTAAGTCTAGCCCAGCAAGCTATGTACAGCAAAAGCAGTGCATTAACAATTGATTGAGAGCATCGAAGAAAACACAAAAGTCTAATTTTCTGTATAAAAGTAAGCATTAATATGATTCTTTTTCCTCAGAGATCCCACAGCTCCGCCTGATAAATGGTGGCCATCGTTGTGCTGGCACAGTAGAGGTCCTTTACCAGAACTCCTGGGGAACCATCTGTGATTGGTGGTGGGACATACCTGAAGCAAAAATAGTATGCAAACAGCTGAGCTGTGGATCAGCGGTGGACGCTGTAAACTCTGCTCAGTTTGGGTCTGGATCTGGGCCCATATGGCTTGAAAGCCTGAGATGCACAGGGCAAGAGTCCTATGTGTGGAATTGCCCTTCCCTTGGCTGGAACAACACCTACTGCAGTCATGAGAATGATGCGGGAGTCATATGCACAGGTATGGTCAGTGTGTTGTCCACAGCCTTGGTGCATCGAAAGTTTCATGGAATTAAGTGAATGACCACTGGGAAATAGGGAACATATGTGTTGCAGAAGACTGTGAGTCTCTCAATAGACTGCTCCTACCATGATGGAATTCATTCACTTTCCCTTATTAACCTCCTCTGCTGTTTTTTCTTTTCCTTTGATCATACCTAAGAAGGAAGATTATTCTAATGTCATGTCAATTAAAGTTAAGTTTTATCAGGGACTTGACCTACTCCTCAACATCCTAAAGCATGTTATGGAAAAGTGTTAAAGAAAAAAAGACAAGTAGTATGATTTTGGGTGGCAATCCTGGAAGTCCAAAACTCTCCAAGGGTAAAGAGAACTTCACACAGCTAGTACTTATTAGGTTTCCTTGGACTTGGAGGTTGCATAAAGCGGACAGTAGCAAAGCCCAGGAAAGAAGTTAGAACAAAGGCAGCATATATTGCTAATTAGGAGAACAGTTTGATCTGTAATGTTGACCATTTGTTATTACCCTTGAATATTCAATGTCTTCCATCTGCAGCTTTATCTTGTCTGGAGAGACTGTGAATCTAGAGAACACTGTGGTCAGCATCTTAACACTTATACAGCCTGGTCTCCAGCCACATTTTACAGTTTTGTTTTTTAATATACTTTTGTATTTCACAACAAAGTCTTATTTATTTGATTATTTATTTATTTACTTTTGGTACCAGGTATCAAAATCATGACCTTGTGTGTTCCAGGTAGACACTTAGGATACTGAGCTTTCTCCCCAGCCTGGTACCATTTTTTTTTGGCAGGCTCTACCTATGCAGCTCAGACTCATAGAGATCTTCCTGATTTCTGCCCTCTTAGTGCTGGGATTGAAGGCATGCACCACTATACCTGGGCTATGCCTGGACTCCATTGCCAGTTCAGGCACACAGGGTTGGGGCCTGCATGACATGCGGTGCCCGAGCACTTACCTAAACAAGTGCTTGGTTCACTGAGCTATTCTGCCAGCTCTCCAATTTTTAATAAGAGAATAAAAAATAGTAAAATAGGAATAATACAGAATTTTCCTAAGCAAAACAATAGGAATTCAATAGTGGTTGTTATTTTGCATATTTTTGTTGCCTTCAAATTTTCTGTTCAGATTACTAGATACAAGCATATAAAATCATTTCAAAAAGTTAACAAGAAGAGAGAGAAAAATAAATTTAAGCCTTAACTATTCCTTTCTATAGATCAGTAGAAATCAGCAGTACAATTATCCAAGCTAACCTTTGTATATACATGTATATTTATTTTTCCCTTTCTTCTTTCTTTCCTCCTTTCCATCATCCCAGTTGTTCATTCCATTTGAACAGTTTCTTTCCCAATCACAATATCTATTGTACCCTTCAGGTTTTATTCATATATTGAGGTTCTTATACTTGAGAAACAATATAATGTTTACACATGTGGGTCTGATTTATTTCATTATTTGTATGGTCTCTAGTTTATAAGAGTAAAATAACTAGACATTACTTCAAATTTTCCCTTCCACAGCAATGAATTTGTTAAAGGGAGTAATTGAATGTAGTGTCACTTTTTATGGTCAAATTGAGTGTTTTGTTATGTATTAGCTTGACACACCATTTTTCACTATGTCAGTCCATAAATAGGCAATGAAGTTAGGATTAAAAAAAATCACTTAAGAGTTCAGAGCTATTTCAAAGTGGCAAATCTTTGCAGATTGAGATGCTAGTATCCTTTGCACTTGGAAAGAATGGCCTCAGAAATGTGGATAAATCCTGAGTCATAGGTTGTCATTTGATTGTTACATATAAAAAAGATTTTCTACATTACTTCCAAGAAACACCTGGGTACATTCAAACTTTTGAAGGACATGAAGTTCTGCACCACCAGATCAATGCTGGATGCAATGAGAAATTAATATATTTAAATTATAAAATGATATTGTGCTTAATGGTGTCAGTGATGTTAGAAAAGTGCATTTGAGGATTTCTTTAAGAAAAGTGGGAGTGAGGACACATGGAATTTTGAAAAAATGTAGAAGAGTTTGATATTTTGTAATAGAAGCAGACCTAGAAAATACAGAAATTTTATATTAATCTGAGGATTTAAGTGTAGTTTAAAGAATACCATGAGTATGCTTAGATAAATTCTAAATAGTCATAGGAAAGGAATATTAGTATAAATGAGACTGAAGGATGAGGCTTTGATAGCTCAGAACTGTGAAAGAAAAGTTCAGGTGATGAAATTTTCTTAAGAAAGCTGCATATCACACAATGAGTCTATGTTATCAGAGACTTTTATTTCACTTTTAGTTTACTAGTACACGTATATGTGTAGTATGTAATACTTTCTTTATCGGATATATGATATTCTAATTTTTTTCTCTCCCTTTCTGAATCTCTTGATCCCCTTCCTTTTTTTCTTTAATTTTATTTCATTTGGAGAGAAAAACAGAAGCAAAAACAAACAAACAAAAAAGACAGAAATGGGTAACATACAACAACACATATGTTACAGATTTTCAAAACAGGAATAGCTAATTAACAATAGTTGTTATATTATCTATTTTTATCTTCAAATCTGTTCCTCAGATTAGCAGATATAGTTATTAAGATTGGGGAAATGATGGAATATTGGTGCTTTCTTTTAAGAAATCTTTTTTTTCTTTGCCTTGTTTTAATTTATTTTAAAGAGAGTATAATCATCGACAAGACATTAGGAATGGTACACATTTAGGAGACCAAGATGAGAGGCATTCAACCATGGGTTTGGTGTTACATATTGCTGTTCTCAATGTAGTTGCTCAGATCACCGATAGCAGCATACACAGTTAGTGTGAAAATTCTAAACATTAACTGCCAGTTTCAAAAAACTGACTGAAATTCTGAATACAATCTTCTCAGTCATGCTGCACATATACTTGCGTGGTATTTCCTCCTTCCTTTTTCCTATCTTTTCTCCTTTCTATCCTCCTTGTTTTTTAATACTTAAGTTCAGTTCCTTTTCATTTTATTATGTGTATTATACCTTTGAAGTTTTAATTATACTTTCAGGTTCTTACAGTAGGGAGACAATATTTACACAAGTATGTCTGATTTCTTTTATTTTTTGTCTTGCGTAACATACATTGGCTTTTATTTATCCTGATATGTTTTCAATAATTGGACAAGTATGTTGAACAATGAAGATGTTAAATAATGCGCACACATTTTGGAAAAGTTAGACAATGTAGAATAACATGAAAAGGAGAAAAGCTATTTATCGTAAGTTGACAATTCAGAGGGCAACCCTGTTACCATTATAGCATATATTCTTTTCTTATTTTAAAGAGAAAAAAGATAAATGGGGCATATATTGTGCAAATCTTTTGTCTTATGTTTTGGTTGCCTATCCCGAGAAAAACATGTTACATCTTTTTACTGTTTCATAGTGAGAACTGATTCAATGGCTTTGTGGATCAATATGTACTACAGCCATCTGAGGTGGCAGTTTATCTTCATTCTGACATCTGCTGAATAATGCTGTTGTCCTTTTGTTCTAAAAACAAGTTATTTAAAAAAATTTTATCAATTTTAATGAGAAAGAATAACAATGAGATAATTTCAAAATAGATAACAGGACAGTTACAATAATTAATACACTGCATGTTATTGTCTTCATAGTAGTTATTCAAAGGATAAGATGCAGACATGATATCTTGGCTAAATACTATTGCTACAAATTTTATTCTCATTGAAATAAGAGAAAGTAGCTGTATATATATCCATATATCGATAGATAGATAGATAGATAGATAGATATAGTTTTATTTCTTTTTTGATCTGTCACTTTCTCTTTTTATTTTTTATATTAATTTTTGAGAAAGAAGTAGCAATGAGAAAGTTTCAAAACAGGTTAACAGGATAGATACAATAATTAATACATTGCATATTGTTATCTTTGTAGTAGTTTATTCATAGTACAAGATGCAGATGATATCTTGTCTAAACCCTATTAGTTCAAAACTTTCTTCACATTGAACTAAGAGAAAGTAGCCATATATCTATGCTATTTTGTATATACGCATATATATTTTTTCACTACAAAATGGTCCTTCATGTAAATCCCCCACTTTGTTTACTTTGGTCAGAGATAGATATTCCATTGCCATTCATATATTGTTGGTACATGAATTCAGCAAAGTAATTCAGTATAGTCCAGTAGTCTATAATAGTGGGTTATCTGCATGACTGCCAATATCAGAAGTTGTTAACTAGAGCCTTTTACAACTCAGCATATTAATATGGCTTTACTTTTTATATCTCATTTTTGTACTTTTCTGCTGGATGATTAAGACCTAGATAAAGGAAGGCCTATATAACAAAAATGTAACTTTTGTATCTGAACAAGGTCAGTCAAATCCCCTCAGGATTAACCTTGGAAACTCTGTGTAGAATTTGTATATCTATGTCAGTGTCAGCCATGTGGATGAGTGATGGCCATTGTTTGACCAATTTGCTCTCTGTGAAAGCCTGAAAGAATGTTTTCTCTCTATGTGAGTCCTTAGGCACACTCTACATCATCAATCACTTTTCTCTGTGACCCCATAATCTCCTTGATCAGAAAATTTGAGACACCACTGCGTTACAGGATGTTACAGCACCGGTTCTCTTATGTCCTGAGTCTTCACTGACCTTGAAAGACTAGGAACAAAACGTTGTCTATCCTTCTAGCTCCCCTTTTTTCTAATTTTTTGGTCTGCAAACTTAAGTTATCAATCCTCCAGTAGTAAAGCTTTATGATATTATTACCTTAGAATGTAGGCTGTTGATCTTAACATTAGTATCTGTCTGAATATCAACTCCTTAAACATAACATGAAACAAGTATTTACCATCAATTGTCAATACGCTAAACTTTAAATCTGTACAGAATGTGAAAAAAACCAAAAAATATTGAAAGAATAGAAATAAACAATTACAGCTTTTTTCCACAGAAATTTAGAAATATAACCATATACAATATTGTAGCAGGACGGTTCTATGACATTTTTTTCCTGTCTCTTGTTTTCATTACCTTTTCTTTTTTTAAAATAAACATTTACTTGAGAGAGTATAGCAGTAAGTCATATGACATTAGAAGCTGTTTGCATTTAGAAGATCAGAATGACAGAGATTCCAGCATGGCCCTACTATTAGACATTGCTATCTTCAGTGGAGTTGCTTAGTTCACAGGTAGCTTATATAGCTAATTAGGGTGAGAATCCTACCAATGAACTGCTAGTTTCATAAACCTCATGGAAATTCTCAGGATCTTTGTTTTAACTGTCTTGTGTATATAAATGTATGCTTTTGTCCCTGCCCTGTTTCCTAGCTTTTCTCCTTTCTCTCTCTTTGTTGTTTCATCCTTAAATTCTCACTTTCCAATTAGTTGTTTCATACCTTTCAATTTTTATTTATTCTTTTGAGTTCTTACACTAGGGAGAGTATATGATATTTACACATGTGTGTCTTCTTTATTTCACTTATGAGTATATCTTCAAATGGTTTCCACTTATATATGAAGGCATCAAGTTAATCATTCTTTATAGCTGAGTTTTGCTCTATTTTATGAAAATATCACATCTTTTTCATCCAATTTTCAGGTGGCTGGCATTTTTGTTGCATCCAAGATTTGGCTTCACAGATTGTGCTGCTATAAACATAGGTGCACATACATCACTATGGTATAATGTTTTCAGTTACTCTGTGAAAATTTCCAGTAGGGGGATTGCTGGATTGAATAGGGTTTCCAGTCTTACTTTTTTAAGTATTCTCCACACTGGTTTCCATAGTGGTTGTACCAGTCTACATTCCAACCAGCAGTGAGAAAGGCTCCTTTTTCCCTAAAGCTTCTCCATCATCCCTTTGTTTTTATATTAATTTTTGCTGTACCTAATGTTTATATTCTTTATGTGTAATTGGTGCATGTATATAACACATCCCAATTTTCCCTCCCTGAGTTCTTAGTCCTCCCTTCCTCCCTCTATTTCTTAATTCCCCTCTTCTTTGAGAATTATCTATCACTTTTCTCCTGTCATCTCTCTTTTATTTTGTTATCTATTTTACCCTGGATTTTGCATATGAGGGAAACCATGTGATATTTAAGCCTGTGCATGTGGTTTGCTTCACTTAACAGTATAGTCTCAGGGCCAGGCAGGAATGCATTTCACAGAAATTTTTATTTCACTTTAGGTGAGAATGAATAATATATACCAATAGCTTTCTGCTGGGATGGTTTTCTTTAAAAATTTTAAAATCATTTATTTATTTGATACAGTGTCTCATGGTGGTTGCAACCTGGGTGGTTGTTTGCAACCTGGGTCGTTGTGCTTGCCCAGCAGGTGCTTAGACCACCAAGCTATCTCTGCAGCCCCAAGGGGTGGTTTTCTTTCTTCACTGAAGAATTTCAAGAATATTGCAAGTGTGTTAAATTGTCAGCATATTTTTCTCCCCAATATGTGTAAACCATCCAAAAATAAGCATATTGTATTTTCTATAAATTACATTCCCAGGCTTAATAAATTTCCCAGCACATGGCAAAGTCTGAAATGATTTTTATATTTATACATTCGATCTTTCATTTTTTTGGTACTGGGGATCAAACTCAAGGTCTTGAGATCCTGAGTGCTTATGTTGCTGAATGCTTATGCTGCTGTTATGTCCCTAGCCCTGCATTCTTATATTGGAAACAAGACAAAATATATGTGTACCCTTAATACTGCCTTCAAATACATCTCATACATAAATATCAGACCGACTTATGAAGAAACCCTATGTACACCACAGAGTTGTGAATCTGCAAGCTATTTGAGATTCATGGTCCATCACCATGTTTGCTGGATGGTCATGGAACTATATCATAGGATATATGCTCAGTCAGATTTTACTTGGTTTGATCCTATTGATTTCTATTCTTGTATTTTTCCTTTTGAAATGGGAATGTTTATCCAGTAATCCTGTATCTTGGGAGTGTGAAACTTGAGCTTAATTGTATAGAGTTCACCTTAGAGTTTGCCTTGTGGCCCAGAGAAGACTGGACGTGTACATCTGAATAATGCTGGGATTGTTGGTAAGGGAATTAATGCATTTTCAGTTGCATGCAGAATATTTATATCTTTTTAGATGGAACAGTAACTTTGGCACTGTCTCTATTTCGAGGCTAATACAGTTTAAGGAGATGTGCTTGGGTGTTAAGTGATAAATGGTGGCCTTATATAGATAATTTTGATTGGACTGAGAAACCTTAAGAGATTATTAGTAAAATGCCCTTCTGGGTATATCTCGGTCATGGGATATGAACCGATGGACTATATCAGGACCCTGACCACTTCCTCCTTGGTTCTACTTCTAATGCTCTGATTTCTGACTTCCTTAAAGGAGTAGCCTTCTCCTCCCCTGCCCTCTTGCCTTGAGGTTTCTACTTTGGAGCTACCTCACAGTTGATTGAAACCTGTGATATTACAAACTAAAGTAAATCTTTACTTATTGAAGTTCTACATGGCAGGTGTTTTGACAGGGAAACAAAAAGGTGAATAAAATAAGTTTAAGAGTCCAGAATTTCATTTATCACACCCATGTCCTAGAGAAATAAGTGTAGATCTAGTTAGGATGTCTGAAGTCACCACTTTAAGATATTAGATTAGTAGTTGTGCTGTTCATTTCAGTTTATTGGTTTACTCTGGGAAGAAAACCTTTCTGGGAATGTTCAGAAAGGAAATTTCTGGTGAACTTCTTTGTTAGGGTTGGTCCAAGCTTAATTCTAAGCAGTAGCACGACATGTGCAAACCTGTGAGTTCGAACCTCACAACAAACTTCTTCAGTATAAATGTTGTTATATAAGATTTCTGTAACCACCTGGTATCCTAGGGTTCTGAAAGCATACTAGAAATTGCTTCTTAGTCATCTTCAGTAACTGACTCATGATTTCTCAAAATACTCCTTAGTAACAAAATATTCCTTTAAGACAAGACAAAAAAATTTAAAAGGGAAGATAAATATGTTTTAAACACTTCTGATCCACGTTCAAAATTTTCTTTTTATCTTCTTTAAGAGAAAGTATGATCTGAAAGTTCCTGATTATTTAATCACATAAAATTAGTTTCTTCTTCAGTATTACTCCATTTCATATATCTCTTTGGCATACAAGTTTTAATTGTGAAGATATGCAGAAGAAAACAAAGTAATATAACCTTTTAAGTCATAGGATGACATATTCTTATGAATGTAAATGCATGCCATTATTTATCACTCAGTAGGATACAGCCATTCTGAACAGACTCTACAAATGTCTTCTCAATTTGCTTCAAGTTTGCATTTATTCTTACACCAAATGTTGCATCTTTTCATAACTTATTCTTGGGAGGAAAACAAAGAAAAGCTTTGACATCATTGCCTCTGATGTGTTAGAACCTTTTTCCAAATCAAGACACTTATTTGTTGATTTTTTTCTTAGGATTTGTGCGCCTGGCTGAAGGAGAAGGACCCTGCTCAGGGAGAGTGGAAGTGAATCCTGGAGGAGACTGGATACCAGTGTCTGATGGGAACTTCACATTTGCCACTGCCCAAGTCATCTGTGCAGAGCTGGAGTGTGGCAAAGCTGTTTCTGTTGTGAGGGATGTGCCTTTTAGAGAGGTCATTCCACAGGTGTGGGGTGAAAAGTTCTATTGTGAGGGTCAGGAGCCTGAGCTCTGGTTCTGCCCTAGGGCACCCTGTTCTGGAGGAAGCTGCCAACAGAGCAGAGCTGTTAAAATTGTTTGTTCAGGTGAGACTCAGAGGTAGGCTTTAGCATCTCTGGAAAGCCTGTGACTAGGAAGAATGAGAGATGTTGCTGAAAACCTGTTTTCTCCTCCTAGAGTTCACTGAAGTCCGGCTCATGAAAAACAGGACCTCCCAGTGTGAGGGCCAGGTGGAGGTAAACACCTCTGTGGGCTGGAGAGCACTCTGCTCTTCCCACTGGAGTATGGCCAATGCAGATGTTGTATGCCGCCAGCTGGGTTGTGGAGTTGCCATCTCCATCCCAAAAGGAGGAGCGTACTTTGTGGAAGGAGGTGATGAGATTGGAAGAGACATATTTCACTGTTCTGGGGCTGAGTCCTTCTTGTGGAGTTGCCCTGTGACTTCGCTGGGTGTTCCTCCCTGTGCTCATGGGAACACGGCCTCCATGGTCTGCTCAGGTAGGACAGCTGTCAGGGTGACTGGGGTTCAGAATTCTCCTGGAGTAACAGACCTCACAGGAGACAGCAGGGAGAACTCACTTCAAAGTGGATTTTTTTATAGTGCATGTTTGTGCTCACTGATCATTCCAATTTCAGGTCAGATAAAGGGGCGTTAATGGAAATGTTTTTAAAGGCATTGTTAGACATTGTTATTTATTTACTTTTTTTGAGATCAGTTCTCACTTTGTACTTAAGGCTGGCCTCAAACTAATAGGGATTCTCCTGCCTCAGCCTCTTGAGTGCTGGGATTATAGGTGTCAACCAGCACACTTGGCAGTATATTTCTTAAGAAAAATGTATAAGAGTAGGTGTAAAACTCTGTTAAGTATGTCAGTGCAGATCAGCAAACAATGTTAGTAACTTACACAATTCAAGTGAACATCCCACCAGGCACATGCAATGCTCTTCTTCTCTGCACAGGAAAATTTTACAATCTGCTAACCAGAAATTTTTTTTCATATTTATATTGATGCCACATGATCCATTAGATTTTCCTTTTGTTTCTCATTTCGTTGAATCAATTCATATATGGAATTCAGTTGGTTATGGAACTGATCTATTGTTTCCAGCAGAATTTTATTCTCATTCGATATTCAACAGAGTTGGAACATGCGTATGAACCAATCCTGTTAACATATTGCAGAGATTTGAGTTGTTTCTGGGTCTTAACTACTTAAAAAATAGATGTTAACTATTTCAATCAATAGTGGTATAAGTTTCCTGGGCCTTGACCTTTGATGAACTGTTTACTCATGTATTTGCATTTTTAATCTCTAACCTTTCATTTTCATTCTTCTAATATCATATTCTTGATAAAGTAAAATTCTTTTT
>NW_004524976.1:132901-136938 GCF_000260255.1 Octodon degus | reverse complement strand
TTTGTGGAACCAGGGATTGAACTCAGGTGTTTGTACTTGCCAGGGAAGTGCTTATTCCACTGAGCCATCTCCCTGGCCCCTGTTTTTTGGTTTTCTGAGAGATGCATTTAATTGTGTAGTCCAAACTAGCTGTGACCTCACTTAGTAGCTTCAGCTGGGGTTTAATTTGCAGTTATTCTGCTTTATCCTCCTGAGGGCTAGGATTTCCAATGTGCACTACCATATGCAACTCAAATTCTTAATTTCAATTTGAACACAGTTTTTGAACTGTTACCTATACACCAAGTGTTCTTTCATTGCATTCAAGAAAACTGCCCAAAATGATAATCTTATTCTCAAAAGCTGTTTTACACACAAAATTATGTATTAATTTTCTTGTTTTCAGGTTTTCTGGGGATTTTATTGCACATTATATTTTTGTTTGCTGAAAAGTCATATAATATTTTTTGGATCCAATTGACTCAGAATCCTTTCCTGTAAATATTATTCTCCAACAGCAAAGCCTTCTGTGTAATAAACTGAGGTCCACTGTGTATGAGTGTTTTTCCTATAGTCCCTTCTGTGTCACTCTGTCATTTGTTGATCCTTGAACTAATTTCATGCCTCTTCAGTTGCCATAACTTCATAGTACATATGAGAAACTTCAGTGAAATTGAAGTGGCTACTCTAATTGTGTTGCTTTTCTTGTGAAATACATTGGTCTTTACTGGCTTTATGTATTATTGCATAAAATTTAGCATCATCTTGTCATAGTTAACACCAAAAAACGAAGTACTACTTTGAGATTAGATGTACCTTGGACATAAATTTGGAGATAATTTACAGGTTAGATTTTTAATTACTATCAGGGCTTTTAGACAATTTTTTTAATTTATTTATTTATTTATTTATTAGAGAGAGAGAGAGAGAGAGAGAGAGAGAGAGAGAGAGAGAGAGAGAGAGAGAGAGTGGTGTGTGTGTGTGTGTGGCCAGCTCAGCCCACCAGGGGGCGGGGCTGGCTGGCATGTGGTGCTGGGGGATCGAACCGTGGTCCCTGATGCTCTGCTAAGCTTGTTCTAAGTAGGTGCTTTAGACCACTGAGCCATCTCTCCAGCCCTTTTAGACAATTTTTGCTAAATATTTATTTATTTTTGAGACAAGGTCTCACTATATAGTTCAGGCTGGTTTTGAACTTACACTGTAGCCTACTTTGGCCTCAAGCTTACTGCAGTCCTATTGTCTCATTCTCCTGAGTCCTAGGATTACAACATATGCCTTCATGACTGTCACCTTTATGTTTTTGGTGTTACCATTATTTGTACAGTAAAGTTCTAGGAATAAAAAATTTATTTGACATTTTTCAAATTTATTTTTATGGAATGTTTTGATTAATTGAGATCTATAAAATGTTTTAACAATTTTATAACCATTTCATAATCACATTTGCCCACATTTCCCAATGTCAATATGTTATACTTTCTACCTTATTTCTTCCAATAATAAAACATTTCTGAATGAATGATAAGAAAGAGATGCCTGATGTGACCATTCAAACTTAAAAGAGAAAGGTCTGGCATAGGCAGAAGCAGAAATTTCCATGCAGAAAATGAGGTCTGAAGACAGGAAATCATTGCGCCTATATCCCAGATGCCAGCCCAGATGCCAGCACTAGACTGTCATTGGTGTAACTCAGTTTTTAAATCTCTCTCACCCTTTCTACAGGAAAGGAGACCCAAATGAAGCCCCAGGGCAATGACTCCCTCTCTGACCCAGCAGGCTCTGCAGCCTCCAAGATCCTAACTATCAACTTCAAAGGTGAGGACATCCCCAGGACAGAGCCTTCTCCTTCCCGTGTCAGCACCACTGATCTGACTGTCTCTCCGCAGACAACAGACCACTGCGCCTTGTGGATGGGGACGGTCACTGTGCAGGGAGAGTGGAGATCCTGCACCAGGGATCCTGGGGCACCATCTGCGATGACAGCTGGGACCTGAGTGATGCTCACGTCGTATGCAGACAGCTGGGCTGTGGAGTGGCCCTCAATGCCACGGTGTCTGCTCACTTTGGGCAGGGGTCAGGTGACATCTGGCTGGATGAGCTGAACTGCACAGGAGAGGAGTCCCACGTTTGGAAGTGCCCTTCCCACAGCTGGGGACAGCATGACTGCTGGCACAAGGAGGATGCAGGGGTCATCTGCTCAGGTCTGCTCACACTGTCCAGTCTTGGATGGAAAGCGAGTGTCTCCAGGATTCTGTCTGATTCCTATGGTTATGTTGAAACTATTGCCTAAAGAGTTGAAAAGGAGGAGGCTCCTGATGAGTGCCTGTTTTTCTAGGAGAGAAGAAGATGAGGTGCTGTCACTTCCTCCTCCATCAGCTGAAGTTCTCCTTCCTTCTCAGTTCTAGTTCTCAACACTCTCATTTTCTATATAGTCCAGCTGAACTGAAGGGATCTACTTCAGTTGCCTCTGGGTGCAAATCCTGGAGGCCCACCCTCTTTGCTTCCTATTGTTGCTATAATATATTAACACCCATCTGTGGCTTCAAACAATAGAACTGATTACCTTACAGCTTTGTAGATGTCCAATCTTACCAGACTAGATTGATAGCAAGGTGTCTGTAGGACTAAGTTCTTCTCTGACTCTAAGAAGGATGGTGTCCTCCCTTTCCCAGATTCTAAAAGTTGCTTCCATTCCTTAGTTCCTGGTTACTTTCTTCTTCAAACCAAATACAAATGGAGAGCTGTATGTCTATGGTCACCTCTCCTTCTGACCAGTCTGGCAAGTTTGTCTGATTTCGTAGCACAGTTCTAATGAGATGATTAGTTTGAATGAGATGATCAGTCAGAGCCCATCTGGCTTATTCTGGAAAATCCAACATAACTTTACTGTGAACAAAATTATCTTTATTAATATTAATATTATTACTATTACTAATGTATTTAGCACAAGGTCTAAATGGTCTCACTACACAGATCGGACTTGTAGTTATTCTACTGTTTTTATCCTCCCAAGCACAAAAATCACAGGCACATGCCACCACTCTCGCTTTCAGGGCCAGTATGGCATGGGGTACCGGGGATAATATTTGGGACTTTGCACTTGCCTGGTGGTTCCTTAGGTTGCTGAGCTATCTCAAAGGTGAAAAGAACCCCTTCACCTTTTTTGGTATTTAGTACAGGTTCTAGAGGGTCTCACTATGTAGATTGGACTCATAGTGATCCTCCTGTTTTCAGCCTTGCAAGTTCTAGGATTATAGGCTCATTGTGCCCAGGGGCATGGCTGGCCCTGCACCTTGGCCAAAGAACCCTAGCCACTGTGCTCTGCCTAAGCAAGTGATTTAGTCTGCTAAGCTATCTGGCCAACCCTAATAGATCTTTATTTTAATCCTGCTTTCAAAGCCTTTTTGTTGTGTAAGGCAACGCTGACAGGCTACAAGAATCAGAAAGCGAACATATTTGGGGCTCTGCAGTTTGGCCTGATCCCCAGTGACCATCCATATTCTTTTTCACATGGTTTATGTGGTGTTAATTGATTAAATAAGATTTAACTTTCCTCTCTTAAGATCACCTGGGCCAGGGATTCTACTCATTGTCCATTACATTATTCTGGCAGAAAAAGAAACAGTTTCAAGTTTGCAAAACAAGTAACAAGGATAGAAGTTTCAGTTTTCCACATATTGAGAGCTTTTTAAGCAGGGTAACAATGAGCATTCACAATATTGAGAGCATTTGCATTAGCTTTGAAAAAAAGCAGAGCACTCAGTATATCTTTTAAATTTTTAAATTACAACTTTAATGTTATTGTACAATCACAAAGAAGTTTAGAGACTAAGTTTTGTGTTAATAACTACAATAAAATTATTGAGTTCTGGACTGTATATCTGCATGTGCATCTGAAAATGAGAATCTTTTAAAAATAATTGTATTGAGAAAGAAGCAGTAATAAGTTGCAAAACAGATTAGTTATACAGCTACAATAATTAATACATTGCATATTGTTGTCTTCATAGTAGTTATTTGTACTACAAGATGCAGATATGATATCTTGTCTAAACACT
>NW_004524976.1:126669-132801 GCF_000260255.1 Octodon degus | reverse complement strand
TTTCTTTTTTCTTTCATTACAAAATGGTCTTTCATTTATTTCCCCCATTTTTGTTTGCTTTTATTAGAGATGTGTGTTCCATTGCCATTCACATATTGTAGGTGCACAAATTCAACAGAGTACTCCAATGTAGTCCAGCAGTCTATAATAGTAGAGGGTTATCCACATGACTGGCAATGTCAGAAGTTGTTGACTTGAGCTGTTTACAGTTCAACATATTAATATAGCTTTACTTTTTATACCTTGTTTTTATATTTTTCTGCTGAATGGTTAAGACCTAGATAAATCAGTACCTATATGACAAAAAATGTAACTTTTGTATCTGACAAGGTCAGTCAAATACCCTCAGGGCTTACACTTTAACCCTGTACAGCAGATTGTAGATCCTTTGTCAGTATCAGACCGGTGGATTAGTCATGGCCATAGCTTTAACAATTTGCTCTCTATGAAAGCCTAAGAGAATGCTTTCTCTCCAGGTGACTTTCCTTAGACACAATCTACATCGTCAATCACTTTCCTCTGCAGCCCTATAATCTCCTTGATCAGAAAATTTGGGACACCATTGAGCTACAGGATGTTACAGTACAGGTTCATTTATGTCCTGAGTCCTCACTGACCTTTAGGTAATAGGGCCATAGTGTTGGCTATCCTTGTAGTACTTGTTTTTCTCTATTTTTTTGGTCTGCAAACTTAAGTTTTTATCCCTCCAGAAGAGAAGCTTAATGATATTATTACTCAAAACACAGGCTGTTGAGCTTAACAAGAGCACTCAGTATTGACTCCTTACTGTATCCTTTCTCCTTTCTGTTTCAGAGTTCCTGGCCCTCAGGGTAGTGAACGAGGACCAGGAGTGTGCTGGGTGGCTGGAGGTTTTCTACAATGGGACCTGGGGCAGTGTCTGCCGCAGCCCCATGGAAGACATGACCTTGTCAGTGATCTGCAGACAGCTTGGCTGTGGGGACAGTGGGACCCTCAACTCTTTTGTATCTGTCAGGGAAGGTGCTAGACCCCATTGGGTAGATGGAATCCAGTGTCAGAAGACAGATGTTTCTCTCTGGCAGTGTTCTTCTGATCCTTGGAACTCCAGATCTTGCCTTCCAAAGGACGAAGCTTATATCACATGTGCAGGTGATTTACTACTTCCTTTTGTCCATCTCTGTCCTTGTATCAGTCATGAGGGTGGATGGTCCAACTTCAGTTATATAAATCTCTTCAGATCTGCTAGGATTCTGTTGAGTTTTTCACATGTGATATTTCATCCTCAGAAGAAACTGCTGTCAAGCTTTATGATGCTCATTTAATTCAAATGTGTAAGCTGAGGCTACAAAAAAAAATAAATACAAGTCCAAAACCTTATAGTATAGTATGATCTGATTGGGAAATCTAAGTCTAGTTGATCCCTTATTATATTTTATTTTAAAGAATACAAAATAGTGAAAAAAAGGACTAGAAGTGATAAAAATTTTTCTAAACAAAGTAATAAGAACTCAACCAGGCCTGCCAAATAGCTCAGCAGATTAAAGCACCTGGAAGCTGGTGCAGAAGTTAGGGGTTTGATCCCTGGGCCTGCCGTGCCAGTCCCACCCCCAGGGCAGACTGAGACAGCAGTAGAGACTGGGCTGTTGGTGCATGCCTATAATCCCAGCTCTTGGGAGGCTGCAAACAGGTAGATCACTATAAATCTGATAAAGTAGTGATACCCTGAACACCCTGTAGACTCTTCAAAACACCTTGTAGAACCCCAGCACAAAAAAAAAAGAACTCAACCATGGTCATCCATTTTTACTGTATGGCATGATGTTATCTTTAAATTAGTTGTATAGTTTATCAGGTATGAATGTGCAAAATTGGTTAAAAAAAGAAATAAAAAGCTGGGATAAGGAAAATGATGAAAGACAAGAGAAAAAGATGTTTATTTTTATGATAGGATAATTTGGATAACTTTACTACTGATTTCTTTTGGTTTTTTGAAAGGAGCAGTTAATGCTTAAAATTTTGTTCTTCTTTACTTTAATCCATCTCTATGCAAATGAATAAATGAAGTTATGTTTAGGTTAAACCATGAAGGATGATTAGGCTTCATTCAAGGAAAACTGTAGAGTTTGCTTGGCCAGTGTAAATACTGATAGGGAAATAATGTCTCTCAGATACTCAACAACTCCTTCAAGGTCAGAGAAGAGGGAGCATGTAGGAATGACCTAAAATTAACTAAAATGGAATAACAGAGAGTGGCGTTTTAAAAATACCCTCAATAACAGTACCAATCCTGCTACAGACAACTTCATTTGTTTTTGGTGTTTTTTGCTTCATCAGAAGGAACTGTGCGAAAGTTGGGGAACTGGTTTCTCCACGTTTTCATATTGAGTTTCTCTTGTCAGAGCCCGAAACTGTTGGGGTGTGGCTTCATCATTCAAGTCTTTCTCATTTTAATACTGTATCTCTTCACCTCACCCAACATATTCTATGGTACCTTGCCTGAATTTCAAGCCTGTGATCTTTCAATTTCTTTATCACTGAAATATTTCCATCATTCCATGTTCTAATCAATCTGTTCTTTGAAAACTCTAGACCTCCTACAATTAAGTACAACAGAGACAAAATCCTGGATCTCGATGCATTGAATTTCTTGTTCCTTAAGTACCTTTCTTCTATTGTTTCTGTGGCTACATCATTGACCAACAGTAGGTGGAGCACCTTTGAGATCTTATTCTTTATTCTCTATTTCTTATTCTCCTGATGGCATAATTCCTTCATCTCTGCCTTATCTTTGTTCTGACCAATTTTTGTCTAGATCACATTTTTTCATGTTTGTACATATTTCTCTAAGTTGAATTAGAGAAGATCAACCAACACTACAAGACTTTTTCTAGCGGAGAAGTATTCAAAACTCCCATGCCTTACGTTTGCTGGTGAAATATAAATAATTGAAATCATCTACCTAGCACTCACTTGCCTGTACTAGACTTGAAAAAAATGACTAGTGAATAACCTCCAGCTAGTGTGTAATTATCTTTGAATGATGTGTACTTATGTAGCTTACAGTACTTTTTAATTCATGGGTGCATTCTCTGATGTCCATTCCATATCATATTCCATTTCTAACATGCTTCTCTGATGTGTATCTTACCAAAGCATGCTATTTTTCATTACATTCTCTGCTTGTGCACATTGTTTCTTTAAGCCAAACTTATTTATTTATTATTTATTATTTATTTATTTATTTATTTATTTATTTATTTATTCAGAACCAGGGATTGAAACCAGGCCCTTGCTCTTGCCAGGCAAGAGCTCATTCTACTGAGCTGTCTCCCTGGCCTCAACAACTACTCTTAAATAGTGCTTTTGTCTCAAACTTCTCAGGGGGATAAAATTTTCAGCTTCAAACTCTTTTAAGAAATCTACAAATTTGCCTCTGGTGCCCATTGCCTTCTATCAGCAGTCAACTAATGGAATTTTTCCTTTATTTTTCCTTCTGTAACATTAGTCTACCTTATTGAATACTCTTCTCATTTTGTCTTGTTGAATTTTTAGTGTTTTCCCCCCAGATTTTGGATTTAGACCTGTCCTGCTATACACCTCATAATCTGCTGTTCCACAGCTATATTCTCTGTGAGATCTTGTTGAGGTCCATGGGCTTAGAGGTTATCTACAGAGTGAAACCTCACAGCTACAAATCTCCAAAGCCCAACTCTGTTCTGAATTCCAAACTTATGCATTTTACTGCTAATTCCTATTGCCACTTAAAATACCTAATGGGCATGTACAATTTGGTCTACAACATATAATGCAGGCCGGCCAAATAGCTCAGTGGATTAAAGAGCCTGTAAGCAGGCTGAGGGGCCGGGGTTTGATCCCCGAGCCTGCAGTGCTGGCCTCACCCCTGTGACGCGCTGAGATGGCAATTGAGACTGGGTGTGGTGGTGCTTGCCTGTAATCCTAGCTCTTGGGAGGCTGTAAACAGGCAGCTCTGTATGAGTCCGATCTAGTAGTGAGACCCTGAACACTCTGTAGACCCTTTCCTAAAAAAAAAAAAAAAAAAAAAAAGGTATATTGCTATTTCCACACACACAATCTCTGCTGCTAAGTTTTCCTTTTTTCTATTGTCCATTTCATCTAATGTCATTCATATTCCCTAGTACTTAGGCTCAGTTCACCTCACTCTCCATTTCTCTCTCCCTTGAAATGTGCAGTAAGTTGCGTTGCCTTTCTCACCAAATATCTCCTATCTCCCTGCCATCTGAGTTCAGGAAACATCATTTGTTAGTGTCTAAAGCCATTGTTCAGCAGAATTAACTGATTACCTCTTTTGTTCTCTTTTTCTTCTATAATATCTTGTCTATTCAATGCTAGAAATATATTCATTTCCATTCCAATTTGCTGTTTTGATGTGTGAGATGTCCTGCATTTAGAAGTGACACTGGCACATATCCTTGTGTATCACAGGAACAAAAAATAGCTGGAAAATATGTCACAGGGTTCTGTAATTAGCTTCTTTAGCAAAAATGCAAAGAGATACACAGCCACCTTGTTAGATTCCTCAGGCTTTTACAAGAATATGGGAGGGTACTCTGAATTTCTCCAGCGGACTCGACTTTCACTGATGGGTGGAAATCAGTAGGTTTGGGTTTAATCTGAGTTTTCTAGGACTGTTTGGTGCATTCTGGAAAAGAGGGCTAGAGGCACAGAGGATGCTTTAGATGAGGGCAGGCTACTCCACTTCACTTACAGCCTGCCTTCTTTTCTCTGCCCTGCATTGGCCTCACTTACACTTGGTGTATTTGCACGTGCATGATGCTAAAAAAATTGTATTCTTCTTATTCATTTGTTTTAGGCTTAGAAAGTAAGTATTTCCTTTTTATTTCACTGAAAACTATTTCTTTTGTACCTACAAAAGCACATAATAATAAAAAAGGACATGTCCATCATAGCACATTTCCACTAATCCAGACACATTCCTGTGACATGAATAGGATCATTAAATGAGAAAGATCATTTTATACATCCTCTATTTTTGTGCAAAAATGTCCCAACTTATACAGTCACTCCTTGGTCCATGAATTTAATTTGTCCTACAAGTTTGTAAAAGATGGCTACATGGTGTGTGTGTGTGTGTGTGTGTGTGTGTGTGTGTGTGTGTGTGTGTGAAAAATGACTGAAGGCATGTTTGGCACTTAGTGTAGTTTGCAGACAAAAACAAAGGTTTTTCAAACACTTCCGTTTGAGACAAAATTATTTGCAAACCAACAGCCTCAGGAAGGAAGGAACAGCTCATTACCCATTAAAGGAACAGCTTTATGCTGTTTTATTTGTCTTTATAGTATCGGAATTATATCATACATAATATTTCTAAATTGTCGATAAACAATCTTGAGATATTTTTGAACATGTGCCACTCTTGCTGTTAATTGTATTGGCTGCCAATAGTTATATTATCAGATGATAAAATGTAGATTGGAATACAAATTGTAATATTTCTTTCTAGGACTGGTAATTTTCAATTGACTTCTCATTTCTTTACATAAAACATCCTATTTTCTATGATTTGTCTATTAAGGTCAAGTACATTGTGTTGTTTAAAAATCAGCAAAGTTTCATAGTCTACACTATTCATTCTAAGATATTTGAAGTCTAAGATAAGTATAACAGATTTCACTGACCCCAGTTCAAACCTATGGAAGCATCAAAACTTCAGACTTGGAGAGTTTTGCATTTCTTTCTTTTCTTTCATCTTTCTTTTGCATTTAAACATGTTTCAACTTCCTTTCAGCATTCTTTTTCTTCTGTCCATCACACACACACTGTCTCTCTGTCTGTCTCTCTTTCTTTATCTCATCCATCATTAGGTTTTTTAATGTGGTATTATGAATGGGATCCAGAATCAATTGGAGAGGATATGGTGATAAATATTTCAAAGGCAGCTCTTTATCTCTTTCTTGCCTCCTTCTGTCCTCCTTTGTCTTCGCCCTGTGTAGGCTGAAGGGATATTCAACTACAAGACCACAGCTTGGTTATATATTCGTCCAGTAAGAAACTATTCCCTGAGTGGTAGTGAGGTCTCCAGTCCTGAGAGTGAGTATGCATCCAACAGAAATCCTTATCACTGGGATCAGAGGTGATCTAGCATCATTGACA
>NW_004524976.1:108952-125274 GCF_000260255.1 Octodon degus | reverse complement strand
CTCCACCAGAGCAGTAAAAGCAGGTCTTGTGTTCTTTGCAGAGAGAGAGAAATTGAGGCTCATGGGTGGTGACAGCAAATGCTCAGGGAGAGTGGAAGTGTGGTACAAAGGCTCCTGGGGAACAGTGTGTGATGACTCCTGGGGCCTGGCAGAGGCCGAGGTGGTGTGTCAGCAGCTGGGCTGTGGCCCTGCCCTGGATGCCCTGGGAGAAGCTGCATTTGGCCCTGGAAATGGAAGCATCTGGCTGGATGATGTGGCGTGCAGGGGTAGGGAGTCTTCCCTGTGGGCCTGTTCCAGTGCCCCCTGGGGACAGAGTAACTGCAAGCATGAGGAGGATGCAGGTGTGAGGTGCTCAGGTGAGTGCTAGGGCATTGGGCATGGGAAGGCACTGCAGCTAAGTGTGTGTGTGTGTGTGTGTGTGTGTGTGTGTGTGTGTGTGGATGTCCAGAAGCCCTTCCTAGACTGCCCTCTGCTCAGTGCTTTGGCTCCAGAGAGGCTGCACTGTAAACTCCTCCCTTCTGGGAGAGAAACATGTACAGCAATAGTACCTGTGACATAGTTACTGTCCAATCAGTTAAGTGCACTGATCCCAATTTCTTTCTTCTTTCATCAGGTGAAAAAAAGACTACTCTTTCAACACCTAAACGTAAGTGGTTCTTCTGCCCTGTGTAATATAATAGAGGAAATGTTCAGATTTTCAGAAACCTGAGCTACGGAATCTAGCATACTTCCTGCAAAATTCCTGTAGACTTGGTTATCCAGTATTAGAAGCAACTATATTTGTTAAGTTTAGGCAGCAAAGGGCACCAATGTCTCAACAGCATTGCCTTAGGAAATCCCTTAGACTGAGAATAAAACAATGGTGGTCACAGTTTAGTGTGGGATCTGGGCTTGTGCATTTGGCTTCAGGCAAATGCACTGTAGTGAAGAATTGTGGAGGACTGAAATAAGTGTTTTTCTCTGAGTTTATGACATTTTATAAAGTCATTTTTCCTTCTCAGGCATCAGTTCAGGTTCATCCTCTGTACCTGGTTACTTCTCCTTATATGAGATTATCTGCATCATACTGGGAATACTTCTTTTTCTGATCCTCATTATCTTGGGAACTCAGCTGGGAAGATGGAGAGCAGAACATCAAGGTGGAGTTTAAGGGTGAAGTTTATCTTGAAGTTATTTTGAGAAACACTGAACTTGTTATGACTATTTAAAAAAGTAGATATGACTACTTGTATTCTTGTTTTTTGGGAAACTATCTTCTGAATTATAGACTTCAAGATTGAAAAGATTTTAGTATTTGGACTTGGATTTAATGTGTAAGCTATCATATACGATGGTATAACTGAAAAATGTCAGTACAACTGTCTAGAACACAGTTAGGGTCATGAGCCCTACTTATGTCCCTTTAGAGCACAGAATTAAAGAATGGATGCTGGCATTGCAAAGAGATTTCCCCAGGGGGGTTATTGGAAAACAGAATGATTTCTTGTAAGACATATGCCTATAAATTCATGTTGCTTTCTCCCATCTTAACCACTGAAGAAGCTGTTGATGAGGCCTTGTACCAAGAGATAGAGTACCTTGTGAAAGCAGAGAAGACAGATCTGCTGGACAATGCAGGTTTGTTATATACCCTCTTTTGTTTTATGAATTTATCATCAGTGTGCATATCTTCAACAAGCACAGACCCACTGTTAAGTCAAACATTCAAGTTATACTTGTAACAGCCAAGATTGAATATATTGCCAATGGGAGACGAAATTAAAAGGAATTATGGAACTTTTTATTAGCTAGCTGGCAACCTATGCACTCCCCACCCCATCTGGGAAGACACAAAAAGCACAGTTATTTGTTCCTTACTTGCTTTTATAATTTCTTTGTTGCTATGACAACTGGGAAGCAATGTAGTTCCCCTTATATCCTATAGGTGTAGGTTTAGGGCATGAATGTGGTGCTCCTATACCTTATAGGTGCAAGGTTCAAACAGAGGGATTTATGGGTAAGTATGGGCAAACTGTTTGTATCTTATTGCCCTAAATGGCTACTATCTACTCCTTATCTCCTATATGTTCATATAGGAAGTTTCTGACAGGGAAGGGGAAGGAGTGAGGAATGGGGTTATTTAGGCAATGCTGCCTCTATGTAAATACTTCAGAAAATGATTAATTGAATTGTGCCTCAGTCTCTTTTACTTCTAAAAGTGAATAAGGTAGTATGCTAGATGCCATCCCTTACATTCCTCTCTCTTAGGCATATTTTTCTTTCTAAGAAACATAACATCTCTTTGAAGTTGGCAGCTTATCTCTTACTTAATATGTTTTATTAATTTTATTGAGAAACAAATAGCAATGAGACAGTTTCAAAACCAGTTAGTAAGACAGTTAAAATAATTAATACATTGCATGTTGTTGTCTTCATAGCACTTATTCATAGTACAAGATGCAGACATGATATCTTGTCCAAACACTATTAGTACAAATCTTTTTTCTCTTTGAATTAAGAGCAAGTAGTTGTATATACAGATACAAAATCCCTTTCTGTACATTGTTTCTACCATCAACAGAGACAGTGTCTCTTCCTCCTTTGAGTAACACAATTATTGCATGGGTGTTATAGGCTCTTCAGAGCCTACAGCCTCATAAGAAGGTGGACTGGACCATATACACATCCAGCAGGCTTCTATGACTGAAGGCTAGAGAAGTTTAGCAAATAGTGGATTTTGCTAAGCAACTGGTAGATTCCGGTCTTAGCTCCTAGGCTACCCATCTCTTTTTTGGGGGATTGAGTCTTGACCTGTGTGCAAAACTCATCTGAGTACCTGGTGTGACAACCAGAACATTTTTCCTGGTACACCTGAATATTTGCATCACTTTGTATCCACCAACTGGTTAGGGAGTTCAGGTCCCTACGAGGGCTTCCTTTGAAAACTCCTTTGAGCCTGATTGTCTCACAACACCAATGTGGGCAGTATGTCTCTCTTTCTTTAGCACAATTACCTCCCTTCACCTTTGAGCACACATATAGCCCATGCTCCACTATATCTAGGTCCAAGTTTTTGCCTTCATGTGCAAAGGAGTATGGATTGATTGCCTGATTTTGCACCTCACAAGCAGGGAACGAATATTTTACTGAGTCAGCCCTTTCTGTCCAATATTCTGGGTTCCATAATTTACATGTTGATACAACAAATACTACAATCTATTGAGCACAAAGGAGGTGCAAAGAGGCAAGCACAGTCTGTCTAAGTCTGACAGAGTGAATCCTTGGTCACTCGAGAGTGTAACTGCATAAGTGTTCTCCTGGAGTCTCCAAGCCAACAGCAGTCATTGTTCATCCCATGATAGCTGCTGAGGAGATTAACTTCACCTCAAACAGGAGGTTCACTGTGATGACTTGAATGGAGCTCTCTCTAGCCTGAATCATTCAGACAATTAAGGTGTGCAGGGTTTTGGGGAATGCAGGGCTGATAGTACCTCAGCTACTCACTTTTTCACTTGTGAGTGATTAATCTATGGCTTGTGACCTGCAACTCTAACACAGGTAGGTATGCAGTCAGGATGACATCACATAACCCCTCCCATCTGGGGCCTTTCTCTCCAGCTTTTGATTACCACCAGGTCCTCCAATTTGAAAGTACATACAGGGACATGAAGAGGGAGTGGGTAACATTGTAATACAGTTTTCTGTAGTCCCTTCAAAGTCCTTTGTAAGGCCTGCAGTTCCTGTTGCATACTCCAAGTCTCAGTCTCTCACAGTCCCTCCAATACTGGCACCAAAGGTGGCAATCTTCCAAAAAGGATTTCAAAGGGAGTGAGCCCATCCCAGTATAGGGTGCAACGTGACCACAGTAGGGCCATAGGAAACATAGACATCCAGCTTGCACCTGTTTCCTGGCAGAGTTTGGACAGGTTGGTCATCAGGGTATAGTTTTGCCACTATACTTGGCCCAAATTTTGGGTTCAGTAGGCAGAATGCAGTTTCCATTTTAGGCCCAGAACAATGGAAATGCTCTGGACTACTCTACCCATGAAAGCAGGCCCATTATTTGAGCTTACTGTCATGGGGATGATTAGTTTCATCAGTACTTTTACCACCTCTATGGAGGTCTTAGTTCTGGTGGGCAGGGCCTCAACCAATCCTGAGCAGGTGCAAATAAGCACTAACAAATACTTTTTGTTTCCAACCATTGACTTGACCTCAGTAAAATCCACTTTGACATATTCAAAAGGGAGGGTTTCCTGTTGGCACATGATGCCTGGTTTACACTGTGGGTGAGAAACTGGATTATTGTTAGCACAGGTCACACATTTTTTGGCCACTGAGGTGCACAAAGTCCAAAGTCTGGAGATAGAGAAAGAGTAACAAAGCAGCTTGATCATAGATGTCTTGCCCAGGTGGGTCTTGTCACGTAGTTCTCAAATCACAAAATGCCCCATATGTTCAGACAAAAATACTCTTCTCCTGACAAGATTTGCCACCCATTTTTTTCTGATGCTCCTTCTGAATTGGCCCACAATAACTCAGTCTCAAAATATTTGGCTGGCTGAAGGAGTGATGATACTATGATATGTGGTTCTGGCAGTGAGCCCCTCACAGCATCTTGCTTTGCTGCCAGGTTGACAGCCTTATTACCTCAGCCCTTTTGATGTCCAGGACAGTGAATCACTGCAACTTCAGTGGGCTACTATACTTCCTGTAACAAGTTAAAATCTCATGGGAGTTTTTGATGTTTTATTTTCCTCCTGTAGTTATGAGGCCTCTTTCCTTTTGGGCTGAAGTCTCCAGGAGCAGTGTTTCTTACCACACTGTCCTTTCCATAGACACAGGACACTGTTCCTGCCATATGTACTCCATGTAGTACCATACTGCTTCTATCTGAAAACAGGACAAGATTGGGGTCTTGGAGCAGTGTGTCCTAAAGGTCAGGTATTGCAGAATAAATAGCCTCATGGTCTCCACACAATCTTGATCCAAAGGGTTCCAAAGGCATTGGAAGGAAGGATGCAGGAATAATGGCCTGTATAGTCTGAAGAGTTAGATGTGAATCTTCAAGGAGGGCTGCCTGGTACTGGGTCAATCTAGTACTAGAAAGCCACTTGCCACTAGTGCCTCACAGCACTGTCTCCCCTGCATGGGACAAGAACATGCTCAACATCTGTCCCAGAGTTAATATGCCAACCTCCTTTACTAATACAGTAGCTGCTGCAGAGTTCTGCAGACATGAATACCACCCAACAGCCATAGTCTAGTCTTTGGACAGATAGACCACAGGGCACTTCCATGGCCCTAAGGTCTGAGTTAAGACTCTCCTTGAAACTCCTTTTTTTCCTCATGAACAAACAGTTGAAAGGGATCATTAATGTCTGTTAGGGCCAGAGCAGGAGCCTTCAAGAGTTCCTTCTTTAATCCTCAAAGGCTTTTGCTGTTCTGAATTCCAATCCAAGTGGGAAGCTAATACTTCCCTTAAGGGGTTCATGCAAGGGTTTAGCAATACAGGCAAAATTTGATAGCCAAAACCAACAAAAATCCACTATTCCCAGGAACTCTTATAACTCCTTTCTAGTGTTGGGCTCCTATTGCCCTTGAATAGCTTGGGTCTGGGAGCTCAAGAAGGCATGGGTTTCCCATGTCAGGGTGAACCCAAGGAATTTCACAGTTTGAACACGTATCTGAGCATTCCTCTTAGAGATGAGGTACCCCTTATCTTGCAACACCCCTAATAGCTTATTTATTCCATCTTTACCCAACTCTTGGGTCTCTAGCTAACAGATCATCTATATACTGCATGAGAGAAAAGTTAGGATTGTTATTACCAAAAGGCACCGGATTTATGAAAAAGCTTTTCCAAAACAGTAAAGTGAATTTTAAATCCATGGGAAGTCACATCCACATCACTAGCACTTGTACCCCCACCGCATCCTCCTATTAAAGGTAAAAAATTCCTGGGAAGCTGTCAAGAGAACACAAAAAAACCTATTTTCAAATCTAACAGAGAATATCAGATCCAGTTAGGTTGGAGCAGACTTAACACCTTAAAATATAAAGTGTTACCAGAGAACTGTTATTTCTTGTTGACCATGGACATTTTAGTAGTTAAATCTTTGTAGAGTGTTAACAGACAGCAGGTATACTTTTACACAGAACACTCAACACACAGAAACAGATTATCTATCTATCTATCTATCTATCTATCTATCTATCTATCTATCTATCTATCTATGCAACTTATTTATTTTTGTTGTATTGGCAGAACCAGGGATTGAACTCAGACCCTTGAGCTTGCCAGGGAAGCACTTATCCTACTGAGCCAATTCCCTGGCCCCATTATATCAATGTCATTTAACGATGTCTTTTTTTTTTTTTTTGGAACCGGGGATTGAACTCAGGCCCTTGAGGCTTGCCAGGGAAGCACATATTCCACTGAGCCATCTCCCTGGCCCTGAAATGTCTATTTTAGTTAGCATACATGTCATGAAGTTTTTGTTCTTGTTGGCTTGACATGAATATATACATATATATATATATATTCTTATCTTTTAGCCAATGACCAAATTATTGGGAGTGTCTTTAAGGAGATTATTGGGGATCTCCTTTGATGAACAAAGTTTAGCTATTCTTCTATCTACCAATCAAGTGTCCTGTCCAATAATCTCTCCCTAATTTAATGATTTTTTTATACACTAATTTTGACATCACTTAAACCAGCTGGTAATTCAGGAGAAAATATGCTTTAAAGTCTATTTTTAAAGCTCAAGGGAACATGGAGATAGCTCAGTAGAATAAGCATTTTCCTGGCAAGCTAAAGGTCCTGAGTTCAATCCCTGGTACCGCAAACAAACAAACAGCAGCAATAAGTGCAACGGCTAGGCTTGTGCCCTTCTGCATCTTCAGGCTGGCTGTCACAAGAGGCAAGAAGGGAAAGAAGAAAAGAACTAATACCACTGCAATACCACTGCTCCAGTCTAAGCTACGGACTTGGTGGTTATCTCCTGGCATGAGTGCAGCTGGTGATGCAGGCTCACTGGGGACAGCAAATAAAAAATTGAGACAATCAAACAAGTGGACAACACTTCTGAGACAGAATTTGGTTTCCTTTTCTTTTCTATTTCTCTGACCTCTTTTATTTACTAATTTAAACTCTCCGCTGGATTTCAAGTCAAAACAAATGCGGGGTTACTGCCGCGGGGTCTCCAGCCCACGAGAAAATGGATCCAGGAATATTTATCTATGAGAAAACAAACTCTCTCAATGAGAGAAACAACTTATCAATGGCATCTCAGGAATACTCATCTGAGATAGACTGACACAACTTCCAGATGTGGACGGCCCCAGCAATAACAGCCTTGAGAGAAGAACAAAAGCCAATCAAATCTTGCGTAGGTCGGAGTAGGTTCTATTATTCCTTTCCACATTACAACATTCCATTTCTTCAGCCACTTTGAGAGAGTTAGCTGAAATCAGCTTGTGGTGAAAACAACCACCCATAAGTGTCTAGCGGGCATGGAGGTCAGGTAGTCCTTTGCAAGAGCATCTTGCCTACCAGGATCCCAGGTGAAGCCCCAAATGTAAAGGCTGGGATTGAATGTACTGCTCATGGGAGAACAAAATGAAAGGAATTCCAGAACTTTTTATTAGTTAGCCAGTGACCTATGTACTCCCTACCCCATCAGGGAAGACACAAAAGGCCCAGTTCTCTGTTCCCTACCTGCTGTTATAATTTCTTTGTAATTATAATTCTTTGTAATTATAATTTCTTATAATTCACCTTATGTCATATAGGTGCAGGGTCAGGGCAGGAATGTGATGTTCCTCTGTCCTATAGGTGTGAGAATTTAAGCAGAAAGATTTATGGCTAAGCATGGGCAAATTATCTGTATCTTGTTGCCCTAAATGGGTGTACTATCCCCTCCTTATCTCATATATATTTGTGAAGTTTCTGACAGGGCAGGGGAAAGAGTGAGGAATGTGGTAACTTAGGCAAGGCTGATTCTATGTAAATACTTCAGGCAAGGGTTACTTGAATTCTGCCTCAGTTTTTTTTTTTTTATATCTAACAGTGAATAGGGAAGTACGCTAGATACCATCCCTTAACTATTAATTATCTTTCCATTACTGCAATAGAAGCATGAGGCAATCAAATTATAAGGACAAAAATTTAATCTTTTCTCACAACTTTGCAGATTTTAGTACACAACCACACGACCTCATTGCTGTGGGTCATATAGTGGGACAAGGGTTTCACCTTATGATTTCCATGAAGCAAACAGGGCAACAAGAGGTCAAAGGTAAAAAAAAAAAAAAAAAATAAAAATAAAAAAAAGAGGTCAAAGGTGCATGTCCTCATGAAGGTGTGTCCCCAGTGACCTAGGACCTTCCACCAAACTTGCTTGAAGTTTCTAACACATTCATACTGCACAAAACTGAGGGCATAGCTGTAGACACACAAAGCACTGAATAATAGTTGAAAACTAAATCACAGCATACAGTCAGCCTTTTACTAAGTCAGGAACTTCAAATCCATTATCTGTAAGTATAATGCTTTAAGATTTTCTCTGAACTATCATACCGCAATCTTCCTGTCTGTTTCATTAAAAAAATATATTTATTTAATTATTTATTTATTTGGTACAAGGTCTTGCTATGCAGCTCAGACTAGTAGATATCCTGTTGTTTAGCCTCCCCAGCACTGAGACTACAGGCATGTACCACCATGCCTGGTTTCAGTGGCCAGCACGGTATACCCAGGGTTCTGGGGCCTGGCATGGCCAGTACTGCAGATTGAACTCACATCCTTGTACTTGGCAGGTAGGCACTTAGACCACTGAGCTATCTCATCCCTGACTTGGTTTTCTTGTACAAGGAACTGTTCCTGATGACTCACAGTCAAAGCTTCTCTATTACACAGAAGAAAATGAGCAGGATGGAGATCATGAATCTGCCCATCCAGGTAGCAGATCCGTAATCTCTCTTGACTGATGGAGTTTAAGAGGAGAAATGTCTTTGAGGAGAATGTCCTCCTGTGGTTATGATGGGAAACACCATTTTTTCCCGATCCACAATTTTTTCCCATCTGCTCACTCTAAGAACTCAGGGAAAGAAATAGGGCAATTACTTCTCATTTCAAAAGATATGTATATTTGGTCACAAGCATACCTAAGATGTGCTATTATTATTGAAAAAGCTATAATGTAAAAATAAAATTTGAAAGAGAACCTCTCACAAAGTTCACCATGAATAACACTAACAATAATGGCTTTCACCTAAACTAGTGATGTATGAATCATTGTGTGGTTTATCTGAGCACTGAGAGTAAAATATTTGCTAATCTTTCAAATACACAAAATGAAGGTCCTCATCCTTATTACTTGCCAGGAGATTTTTCTCTATGAAGCAACCCAGACAAAGAAATAACCACCCTAAATATTCTCCAAATGGTAAAGATGGACAGCTCTTAGGAGTGGACGTAACCAGGAGGGTTCTGAGGACATGGGATGCTAAGGGTGCGCAGTACTAGTGGGTGTTATAAGTTATACTTCCCAGGATTTGACTGGTTGGTATGTGTGTCTGAGTGATAGACACCCAAGTTTTCATCTCCTTGCAGCAGTGTGTCTCTCACTGCCTTGGAGAGCACATGGTAGCCAGAATTCTTTCTGTCCCTATTCATTGTGCCTCACTCAGTGACTTGTACTGATCCCACCCAATCACGTGCCATATGCCTGGAAGTAGCACCTAAAATTCATAGGATAATGAAGTTTTGTTTTTTCCCAGTATGAGAGGACATTTCAGTTATTACTGTTGATTTTAATACATTGTAATATTTAGAAGATTTACAGAATTTCTAATAATACTTAGATCAGATGTGAAACTTTGGGACAAACTTGGAATGTTGCCTAACTTATAATTTGCACTTTAGGTAAGGCTTAAGGCCTCATCCAACACATAAATTTCTTTTCCACCTTATCTTTGTTTTCAGAACCTCCAGGGCACCACGTTGATCCCACAGGCAGTGGTTATGATGATGTTGAAGAGATACTTTTTCCTCAAATTCTTTCTTTCCTTGGGAGGAATGAGAGGAATTTCATTCCAGAAGGAAGAGATGGTGCCAGGTATTTTCAGACAGATGGCTGGACAGTTCTTTCTCATATTCAGTTACTTTCATATGCAAGATTATTTTGGACTCATTGATCATAATTATCCCTTTGCTTTAAGAATTGATATAGCCTTCCATACCTAAGTGGTATCTACTCCACTTCATCTCATGTTGTAGTTATTATATCCTTTCTCTTTCTTTCTTTTTCTTTCTTTCTTTCTTTCTTTCTTTCTTTCTTTCTTTCTTTCTTCTTTTTTCTTTCTTTATTTTTCTTTCTTTATCTCTCTCTTTCTTTCTTTCTTTCTTTCTTTCTTTCTTTCTTTCTTTCTTTCTTTCTTTCTTTCTTCTTTTTTTCTGCAGAATTGGGTATTGAACTCAGACCCTTGTGCTTGCCAGGGAAGCACTTATTCCACTGAGCCATCTCCCCGGCCCCCTATATCCTTTCTTAAAGAAGAGACATTGTATTCTCTGTATTATGCACACCCCATATTAGATGTAGACACATTGTACTGCAATTTAAAACAAAAATTTTGAAATGACACGCAGGATGTGTAGGCACATTTATTTTATGTCAAATAGATATTGTTACTTGACTATAAGTCCCCACAGGCTCAGGAAGGCAGGTTTCATAGGATGATAAGCAAAAAAGTGGAGTACTTGGGTGTCTGATTGTTCCTACAAAATGCATCATTTTGACCAGCTATGCATGGAGTGACCAGCCTTTTTTAAGAGACAGAAGCAACCAAAACTGCAACACAACTGTCGGCTGGGTTTCTCAAGTATTTTGTATGGAGTGGGAGGGCATTTTGATATATCATAAGTTGCACAAACATAGTGTTTTTGCTCTATATTAATTCCCCATGGCAATACATATAGGTGCCCTTTTAAACTGTGAGGCAATTGTAACTTATTTAGCAGTAAGATAAATCACATCTATGAGCTCTAAGTATTGTGTTTAAAAAGCCATATGACAACATTATGAAGTTAATGTTGGGCACAATTAATGTTCAGTATGAAATGACTTTAATTTGATGATCATAAAATTTCTTCACTTGGATGAAGAGATAAATTCCCTTCATTTTTTCAGTTGACATATAAGGCCAGGCATTCTGCTCAACATGAGAAGGCATCCATAAGGAGCAAGATATCATGGGATTAGGTTGAACTGTTCTCTTTTAGCATTTGCAGGGGCACTCCAATTGTTTTCATGAATACTTTGAGATCAAGTGTGTTCTACTATTGATATACTAAGGAGTCATGAGGGGCCATCTCCTGTTCCATTCCTGAAGGAATCATATCAGCCTGGTGTGTAAAAGAACACTGAAGTCAATATCCCCTGCCTTGCTATTGCTGTCACTCCTCTTTCCCATTACTTAGATCAAGATAAAGTTCTATATAAAACAGACAGTATGAAGTATGACATCTGCTTTGGTGGTGTACACCAGTAGTTGCATTCCTAGGCAGGCAGACACAGTAGGCTTACTGTGAGTTCAAGGCCTGCCTGGGCTACATAGTGAGTTAAAAGTCAGCTTGAGTTTAATAGCAAAACCCAGTCTCAAATGCTTATCCTCATAAAAAAGGGCCAGTATGAGGCAGGTCTCTCTTGCCTTTTAGACAAATCCGGTCTCTGCACAGATATCTAGCAGTCATTTATACACTAGTCTTTCCTTCTGCAGGCATATTATGCACCGTTTTTCTGTCATCTCTCAAACCTGCACTCTCCTTTACTGTTTCAGGCAACTCTCTTCAGACTCCCAAGAAGCTACCCTGTCTTTCATGGAAGAGACAGTGTCTCCAGTGGCCTTGAGAGAAGAAGAAACTGGCTATGATGATATTGAGCTGGGTGCCATATAGTGCCTTTTTTGGAGCAACCACATATGCAATTATCTCATCTTTGATTTATTCCTCAAATAGATGAGAAAAGTTTCTTCTTAGTGATTGCAAAATTTGAATGCATATCTGTTGTGAACAATGTTATTCAGAGTGAATATTCAACCTTTCACTGACCAGTGTTATTCTTTGTAAGAATGAGGAATACTGACCTCCACTGACTTTGGAAAATGCGGTCCTTGTACACAGTATTTTGAATGAGAGAAATCCCAATTGGTAGGTTCATGTTATCTTCTCCAAAAGATCACACTCTTGCCTCCTGTTAGGTGCAAAGTTTTTTACTTGGATAGCATAAAAATATGAAAAGTCATGCTGAATTCAGTGCTTACATTCAGGAGGATGATCAAAAATAGAGAAGAAGGGGCAGGGGGATGGCTCAGTGGAATAAGTGCTTCCCTGGCAAGGGCAAGGGTCTGAGTTCAATCCCCGGTTCCAAAAAAAAATAGAGAAGTGGGGGACATAGCTCAGTGGCTTAAGTACCTACCTAACAAGCAGTAGGTCCTGAGTTTTATCCCTGGTACCAAAAAAAGAGAAATAGCAACATAATAAAAAAAAACATAAAAAGTTACCCACATTTGTTCCAAAACTATTGCATAAAATATTTTATTTATTCTTTCCTAAAACCTAGAAGTCTGATGCAAAGTGAATGGGGTTGGTGAGTTGTATGGGAAATGCATGAACCTCTTGAAATCATAGCCAAGTTTTATAACATATAAAATTTATTCGATCATAGGTTTATACTTCACTTCAATGGTCTAGTTTTTGTCTTTTAAATTATCTATTATTTTTATCGTTTATTTTTGCAATAAATGATGTTCACATCCTTCATATAAAGTAGTGCACGTGCATAATATATCTTAATTCATTTTAATCACTTCCTCTCTCTTCCTTCCTCCTCCTTTCATCTCTTGTCCTCTTCCTTTTGGCAAAACTTCTCTCTCCCCTTTCCCTATAAAACCCTCTACACATCCTCATTCCCTATTAAATTGCAATTTCTGTTATTCATCTCATTCTAGTGTATTATATTGGCCTTGATATTATTTTATGTTTTAGCACCTTACTTGGTACTTGTTTAGATGTCTAACTACTCTAACTTACCCAACTGCAAAGCTCTCTAAGTGACTAAACTTATTGCAGATTTTACCTTCCCAAACTTTTATAACATATTTTCAGTAGCTGTTGGACAGGTCAAGTGAAATATTGCAATTATTCTGCATAAAATATATGAGTGACTAATTGAAAAATTCAATTATTTGCATGCGCATATAATGAAGATATCCACATTTACATCCTAACTGTATAATTTTTTTTTGTATTTCGGGGAAGGGTCTACAGGGTGTTCAGGATCACACTACTAGATTGGAGTCATAGGGATCTGACTCTACAGTCTCCCAAGAGCTGGGATTACAAGTGTGCTCCACCACACCCAGTCTCAATTGCTCTCTGAGTGCACCCTGGGGTCAAGACTGGCATGGCAGGACTGGAATCAAATCCCTGGCCCCTGTGCCTATTGCAGGCATTTTAATCTGCTGAGGGATTTGACTGATCCTCTAACTGTACAATTTTTAAAACATTATCTTTATTATATTTACTATCTTTCATATATCTTGTTCAAAAGTAAAGTGTATATTAGTGTAAAAGATATTCAGGAAACTACTATTAGTAGCCACTATGAAGACAACAATATATAATGTATTAATTATTGAAGCTATGCTATGAATTGGTTTTGAAACTGTCTCATCGCTATTTGACTCTCAATAAAATTAATACAAGGAAAAGAAAAATAAAAATACAAATTAAAATTATTCAGGAAATGAAAGTTTTCTAAGATTCATTACTTGTTTTTGTAGTTAGTTTTCAAAAATATCTTATTGAAAATATCTATTTTGAACTAGAAGTTCTCTACAACTGGAAATCAAATTTCTCCTTACAACATCATGTATTTCCTTAGAGTAGTTTTAGAAACAAACAGTAGTAATTTTATGGCTTTTACTAATCACATTGGACACCTTTAAAATTGTGTTTGTGTTTGAAATCTGCTTCTTCTTTGTGAGAAGAATCTCTTAACTCTCTAGATTATACCATTTTTCATTCTTTTCTCCCAGTTTTGAATAATTTTTTGCTTTGGGTAATTTTTAAGCATATTTCTTATCAATTCAATGAGTTAAAATTAAATACAATTATCAGATAATTAATGAGGCACAGTCACATTAGAAATAATTATATTTAATTTATTTTGAAGAATTATGTCCTAAAGAAAAATATACATAGAAAAAAGTCAGAAGTAGGCTATTAAATTTACAAATTTAACAGGAAAATATGGCCACACTCTCCAGACCTGTCCAGACACAGCCCAAGCTGAGACCCTTCATATGTGTGGGAGAGCTCCCGCATTTCCCTGTGCCCGCTGGATCCCTGCGGACCCAGCCCAAGCCCAGAATGTGAGTGAAACCTTTAGCTATGCTCTCAGGACCCCTCTTGGAACTCTTGAAAACCAGCCCATGTCCTGCGTACCCAGCACAGGCCATACATACAGGCCTAGTGTGATATCCCTGCAGAGAGGTTAGGGGACAGAACCACCCAGCTAATCCAGGAGCAGAACATCTTGCCACAGGGGCCCAGTGGGTTCATTTCCATTGGCTGCAGCAGGAAGAAGCTGGTCACAGCAATCAGACATAAGTCAGGCACAACTGGATGAATTCAAACCCCACAGATCTGCACCCAGTAGGGTGAGGCACTTTACTAGAGCCACATCTATAAGTGCAACCTCCCTCTTTCTCTCTTGATTGAGAGAGGAGGCAAAAGGTAACCAGGATAAATAAATCTGTCTGGAAAACACCAGGTACATCAAGGGGAGGTAATCAGACAGAACTTAGCAGAACTAACTTAAATACAAATTTCCAATTTAACATCTGCTTAGCTATACAGAAATAATGATTGCTTTTACTATTTAAAATACAAAGCCATCATTTACAAAAGTTTTTCAAAAGCTAAAAATCATTACTGATTATTAGTGTTCCTTATTGTTCTGTAAATACAAAACTATAACTGTCTTAACCATATAATATTTCTTGGGTAAGAATTTCAGTAGGTGCTAAAGTTATAACTGCACCAAATTTCAACACCAAAGGTCAAAGGACAGTGCTATACAAAATGACAAAAATAAAGACTAAAATGCAATCTTAGGCCCGAAATCACCCAGAACAAATGCAGAGGACACTATCACAGTAGAAATTGGGAATTACAGCTGAAATGTCTGAATTAATAGGGTCTGAAATAAAGAAACAACTGCAGAAAGGTATAGAGGAACTCAGATCTGAAATAAAAAATCTCTGAATTAGTAGCATCTGAAGTAAAGAATCAACTGAAGAAACTTATAGAGGAAATCAGATCAGAAATAATCTCCAAGGTAAAAAAAAAAAAAGGAAACTATAACTATGATTAAAGAATTGATAACAGCTTCTAAAGAAGACAACGATAAAAGATTAGAGAATAATAGAAAAACGATGGAATCCTTGAATGAGCAATATAAGAAGAAATAGATCACATGAAGCAGAATCAAAGAGATAGAGGAACTTAAAATTTTAATAACAAGCTTACAAAACCGTTTGAATAAAAGTGAAAATAGAGTTTCAGATCTTGAAGACACTATAGGAGCTAGTGAAAAGGCAATAAAAAAATCTCTTAAAAACAACTAGGATGCAGGAAAACATAATTCATTACCTTTAGGATGATGCAAAGATGAACAATGTGAGAATAATAGGCATTAATGAGAAAGAAGGATCAACACAAATGAAATAAAAAGATTATGAACAGAAGTAATAGCAGAAAACTTCCCAAATATGGGGAAAAAATCTGACACTCAGTAACTGCAGCATATAGAACTCCAAATACCCTCAACCCAATTAAAAATACACCAAGACATAGAGTAGTTAAGATCCCAGAAATTCAACACAAGAACAATATACTAAACACTTCCAGAGAAAAGAAATAGATCATATTTAAAGGAACACCCATCAGAATAATGGAACATTTCTTTTTGCAAACCATGGAGTCAAGAAGAGCATGGAGCAAAATACTTCAGTCCTTTATGAAAACAATTCCAGCCCAGATTACTATACCTTTCAAAATTCTTCCAAGTTTAATGGAGAAGTGAAATAGTTCCAGGATGCAAAACAACTAAAGAATTTCATTACGACAAAGCCAACCATACACAGACTATTAAAAGATATTCTATTTTTTTTCAAAATTTTATTGATAAACAGATAGCAATGAGACAGTTTCAAATCAAATCGGAAGTACAGTTTCAACAAATAATACACTGCATATATACTTCTTAGTGGCT
>NW_004524976.1:85347-91417 GCF_000260255.1 Octodon degus | reverse complement strand
TCTTAACTAACAAGCACTCAGACAAAGGTCTACTCTCTAGAATTTTTAAAGAACTAAAAAACATTAGAACACCAAAATTTAAAGGCCCAAGGCAGAAATCAGCATAAAAGATCAACGCCCTCTTCATAGAAAACCAAATTATAGAAAGAAGTAAAAACATGAAAAAATGCTCTACATTACTAATCATCCATGAAATGCAAATGAAAACAACACCGAGATACCATCTTATCTCACCCCAGACAGAATGGCTATCATAAAGAAACCAACCGACAGCAAATCTTGGAGAGACTATGGGGAAACAGGAACCCTTCTCCAGTGCTGGTGGGAACGTAGACTGGTGCAACCATTATGGAAATCAGGGTGGACACTCCTTAAAAACTAGTACTGGAAATCTCATTCAAACCAGCTATCCCCCTACTGGGAATTTTCCAGAGGAACTGGAAACCTCATATCATTGTGCTCCTATGTTTATAACAACACAACTTGTGACAGCCAAATCTTTTTTTTTTCAAAGTTTTATTGATAAACAGATAGCAATGAGTCAGTTTCAAATCCAATCGGAAGTACAGTTTCAATAAATAATACACTGCATATATTCTTCTTAGTGGTTAATTGCTGTACAAGAAGTGGACTTGTGAAGCTATTTACAAACACCATTAGAACAAATCATTCTATTCATTAAGAGAATGCAACTATATATCTATCCTAACCACTTGGAATACACAAATACAAAATGGACATTCATCTGTATACCCCTTTTTTTCTAAGTTCCATTATTGAATATTATAGGTGTGTAAACTCAGCAAAATATTCTAAAAGAGTCCAGTAGCCCATAATAGCATTGGGACTTCTGTTTAACTGGCAATGTCAGAAATTATTGACCTGAGTCCCCCACAGCTCAACATAACAGCATGGCTTTATATCCTATATTTCGTCTTCATACTTTTCTACTGGATGATTAAGAGCAAGGTAAAGCAGGACCTACGCAACAAGAGTTGTAGCTTTTTGGTCTGAGAAGGTCAGTGAAATGTCCTCAGGATTTATCTTGAGATCCAGTACCTCAGATTGTAGAACCTTTGTCAGTGCAGTCATGTGGATGAGTCACGGCCATTGCTTGGCCAATGTGCTCTCTGTGAAAGCCTGAGAGAGTGAGTGTCTTCTCCCTATGTGACTCTCCTTAGGCACACTCTACGTCATCGATCACTTTCCTCTTTGGACAGCCAAATCTTGAAAGTAAACAATATGCCCCTCACCTGAGGAATGGACAAAAAAGATGTGGTATTTTTATGCAATAGAGTATTAATCAGCTGTACACAATGAAAAACTTGAAGCCTTTACATTTAAGTGGATTCCACTTGAAGATATATTCATAAGTGAAATAAACCCGACCCACTTGTGTATTCTCTGTAGTGTAAGAATTCAAAAGAAGAAAAGTATAACACAGTTTAAAAGAAAACGATAACTTCAGGATTATATAATGAGGAGAGGGCAAGGAGAAAAGTTAGGAAACATGTTGGAGCAAAACCAAAAATTTATATGTGAAAGATGGTTAAGGCAATCGTACTGATAATCCTCAGCAGGTTTTTCAAACTAGCAGTTATTTGTTATAATTCTCACCCTGCCTCACTAAATATACTGATACTCCTCATCTGGGCAACTGCACTGATGATAGCAATGTGTATTACTAGGGTCATGCTTAGAATGCCTGTCATGTCTTCTAAATACATACTGCTTTTCATGGCATAGCAATTACTGCCCTACCGTCTCTCAAGTAAATGTTTGTTTTAACAAAAGGTGAAGTAAATGAAAAAAAGAGACAAGAAAAAAAAGTCATAGGACTATGCTGGTAAAAGGCTACATATTTTTAGATTTCTAAATATCTGTGTAGAAATATATAATTGTTTATTGCTATTGTTTAAAATATTTTCTTATTCCTTGGGGCCGGGGAGATGGCTCAGTGGAATAAGCGCTTCCCTGGCAAGCACAAGAGCCTGAGTTCAATCCCCGGTTCCGCAAAATAAAATAAAATAAAATAAAATAAAATAAAATAAAATAAAATATTTTCTTATTCTTTGAACTTTAATTTTTGCCTTCACATGCTCTAGCAATTTAAACTTTAACATATCAATAGTTGATGGAAAATACTGGTTTGAAGTTATGTCTAAGATGTTTGATATTCAGACAGACAGTGAGGTTAAGCTCAGGTGCCTATGTTATAGGGTAATAATATCACTAAACTTCTCCTATTTGATGATGGAAATATGTAATAAAGCTATGACTGTTAAACATTTTCTTGTTTGAACTTTTGTAGTATATGCAAAGCTTTATATTTTTTTTTTTTTTACTTTGAAGAGTAATAACAAAAGGAAAAATAAAACCCAGGAACACTGCATGAGTGAGACACTCTGCCATGTTCTCAGGACCACTTCTCCCCCCACCCCCGGAGTCCTCCCCAAGAATGCTAAGTGAGTGAGAACTTCTGTTGCACTCTGAGGATTCCCCGGATCGAGCCCAAGTCTGGTCTAGAGAGTGTATGGGAGAGCTTTACAGCTGCCCTGCACCTTTAAGACCTCTCCAGACAAAGCCCAGACATGCCGCATGAGTGAGACTCTCTGACATGGACTTGGGAACCCTCTACCCCACTGGAACCCTCCCAAGCCCACAGAGTGAGTGATAACTTCTGCCTCACTCTCGGTACCACCCAGACCTAGACCAAGCCCAGGCCTGGCTAGTGTGTGGAAGAGCTTTTGCGCTCCCCTGCATCCCCTGGACTCCTTCAGACTCAGATCAGGGCTGGCATACAGGCCTGGGGTGAAACTCTCCAGCTGAAGTCCCTGCAGAGAGACTAGGGGCGAGAAATATGCAAATAATCCAGGAGCAGAACATCTTGCCAGAGTGGTACAACAGTTTCTCCACCAAGGGCTGCAACAGAAAGAACTTGAGCACAACAGCTAGACCCAAACCAGGCACAACTAGATGAACTCAAACTTAATAGATCTGCACCCGAATTTCAGTAGGTACTAGGAATGGTACTTCACCAATGCTTTAAACAAAGGTCAGGGGGCGGTGCTACACAAAATGACAAAGAGAAGGGGCAAAATGCAATCACAGGTTCTGAGACCATGCAGAACAAGTTCAGAGAACACTAACACAGAAGAAATTGGGAATCACATAGCTGAAAAGTCTCAATCAATAACTTCAGAAGTAAAGAAACAACTGCAGAAAGACATAGAGGAACTCAGACCAGAAATAACCTCAGTGAAAGCCTGAGAGAGCAAAGTGGTCAAGCAATGGCCATGACTCATCCACATGGCTGTTGTCCGCTGACACTGACAAAAGATCTACAAAGTGTGGTACAGGGTTACAGGATAAATCTTGAGGGTACTTGACTGACCTTATCAGATACAAAAGTTACATTTCTTTTTATATAGGTCTTGTTTTATCTTGGTCTTAGCCATCAAGCAGAAAAGTGTAAAAAATGAGGTATATAGAATAAAGCCATATTAATATGCTGAGCTGTAAAAGGCTGAAGTCAACAACTTCTGTGGATAACCCACTGGTATTGTGGACTGCTGGACTGTGTTGAATTGTTTTGCTGAATTCACTCATGTATAGTATTTAGATTTCAATGGAATACCCATCTCTGAAAGGACTAAAGAAAAAAAGGAGATACAAAGGAAGGACCATTTTATATTTCTATATACAGAGTAGTTAGGATAGATATACAGCTACTTTCACTTAATTCAATGAGAAGAAAGATTTGTACTAATAGTGCTTGGGCAGAATATCCTGTCTGCTACTTGTACTATGGATAACCACTAAGAAGGCAGCAACGTACAATATATTAATTATTGAAACTGTAACATTAATCAGTTTTGAAACTGTCTCATTGATATTTCTCAATAAAATGAAATAAAATAAAAATAAAAATAAATAACCTCTGAAAGGAAAAATATCTGAATTAATAGCATCTGAAGTAAACAATCAAATGCAAAAACATGTAGAGGAAATCAGATCAGAAATAATCTCTGTAGTAAAAAAATTAACAACTGCTTCTCAAGAAGACACTGAGGAAAAATAAGAGCAGATTAGAAAAGCGATGGATTCCTTGAATGAGCTATACAGAAAAGAAATAGATTGCATGAAGTAGAGTCAAAGAGAGATAGAGGAACTTAAAATCTCAATCATGACCTTACAAAACTGAGTGAAAGTGAAGATAGAGTTTTGGATTTCAAAGATGCCATTGGAGCTAGTAAAAAGGTAAGAAAAGAATAGGTGAATAAGAAGTTAAATTATCATTATTTGCAGAGGACATGATACTTTAACTGGAAGACCCAAAAAACTCCACCAAGAAGCTACTAGAATTGATACACAAAATTAGTAGCATAGCAGGATACATAGTCAATACCCAAAAGTCAAAACTATTCCTCTACACAGCTAACAAACACACTGAGAGGGAAATTAGAGAAACAATACCTTTTACAATAGCAATCCAGAAAATGTAATACATTGGAATTAGTCTAGCTAAAAAAGTCAAAGATGTTTTCAAGGAAAATTACAGTACTCTGAAAAAAAGATATCTTAGAGAATTTCAGAAAATGGAAAGATATTCCCTGCTCCTGGACAGGAAAGAACTAACATTGTGAAGATTGTCATACTCACAAAAGTGCTGTACAGATTTAATTCAATCCCTATCAAACAACCACCAACATATCTCACAGACCTAGAGAAATCGTTCCTAAATCTTACTTGGAACCAGAAAAGCCCGAGAATAGCAAAGGCAATCCTAGGCAAAAAAGATAAGGTAATAGGAATCCCAATTCATGAATTGAAATTATACTACAAAGCTACTGAAATAAAATCATCATGGTACTGGCAACAAAATAGACCTGAGGATCAATGCTGTAGATTACAAGATGCAGAAGCCTCTACAAAGACACTCAGCCACCTTCTCTTCAATCAAGGGACCAAACATGGTTATTGAAACAAAGATAGCTTCTTTGACAAATGGTGCTAGAAAACTGCCTCTCTTTATGCCAAAAGCTAAAATTTGAGCCAGGTCTATCACCATGTACTAAGTTAAAGTCAAAAGTGATTAAAGATCGAAACATTAAAAGAGAAACACTTAATCTCCTGGAATATAAAGTAGAAGGAACTCTTGAAGACGAATGGGTAGGCAAGGAGTTCATGAACAAGAATCAAATTTCACATGTAATAGTTGAAAGAATTAACAACTGGGACCTCCTCTTCTTCAGAAATTTTTGCATGTCGAAGATATTACCAACAAAGTAAAAAGACAATCCACAAATTTGGAAAACATCTTGACAGATAAGCAATCATAGAAAGGTCTGCTCTCTAGAATTTATAAAGAACAACTTTATTAAATAGAACTTTTAGGAAAGCTTGAATGATGACACAAAATTATAACACTTATTCACTGAACTCATAACAAAGAGTTTTCCAAATGTAGAATAATAATTCAACCTTGAGTTAAATAATGTGTGTAGAAATCCAAATAATGTCAGAAATGAAAGAACTTAGCCATCACATATACTAAGCATCTCAGAAATTCAACACAGAGAGGATCCTAAAAGCTGTTAGACAAAAATGTTATATAACCTACAAAGTCAACTCTGATAGCAACAGTAAATTTTCTGAGACAATATTAAAGGCCAAGATACCTTCAGGCTTTCAAGACCTACAAGAAAACAACTTTTAATCTGGGCTAATATATTCTGAAAAATAATTTCAAAATGATATGGAGTGAAAAACACTTTCTATATGAAAAAGAACCTAAAGAAATTCGTGACCACCAAATCAGCATTGCTTTAAGTATCAAAAAGTATCCTAGTTAGACAGAGAAGCCAACATCACCAAAGAGCCCAAAAGAAAACATACATCTGACTAGTTTTAGTAAAACGAAAAGAAACCCTAAATGAACCAACAATGGGAAAATATTTCAGCTATGCATACAGTAAATAATTTGAGAAAAAAATTTCAATGTACATAGTCATAGCTTTCCATCCAAAAACACAGAATAACACATGGCATCAAAAAGCCAAAACTCAAA
>NW_004524976.1:81496-84732 GCF_000260255.1 Octodon degus | reverse complement strand
ACAAACCACAAAAAATGCACAAACACATAGAGCTGTAATAATATATTTTGGCAAAATCAATAGGTCAGAGGAGAAATCAAGGAGAAATTAAAGTTTCTAGAATCAAATAACAATGGCAACATAAGACAATAAAACTTAAAAGACACAACCACAACAGGGGCAGGGCGATGACTCAGTAGAATAAGCACTTACGTGGCAAGCACAAGGGTCTGCGTTTAATCCCCAGTTCCGAAAAAAAAAAAAAAAATTCTAAGAGGAAAGGCTACAGCTGTAAGTGTCCAAATAAGGAAAACAGAGTGATACACAAATTAATAATTGAGTGATGTACCTGTTGATTCTAGAAATATATGTACAAAGAAAATCCCAATATGTAGAAAAACATAAATATGAAAGCAGAAAATAATAAAATTTAAAAGTAAGAAAAGGATCAATGAATGAAGTAATTTCCTTTTTGAAAGGATAAGAAAGACTGACAAACCCTTTGACGAACTTACCAAGAGAAGAAAACACTCATATTAGTGAAACCAGAATGAAAAAATTTCAAAATTTCAGAATTTCAAAATTATGAAAATGAGTACCAGAAGGTATAAAGCAATAAATAGACAATGAAAGAAAGATAAATAAAACCCCACAACCTAAGGAAAGCCTAGGTGTCATATAAGACATATAAATAGGCATGAAAAATGAAGCAAACTGTCATAAAATTGTAGTGAGGACCTTAATTCCCTACTATCACAAATAGGCAGATCAACCACAAAATATCAGCAAAGAAATCATCGAACTGAACCAAACTTGTGAACAAATCAACTTAGTAGAGTTTTAGTCTCCCATGCAACAACATTAGAGTACACATTCTTCTCAGATCCACATAGCATGTTCTCTAACACAGACCATATTCTATTGCATGAAAAATGCTTAAGTAAATACAAAGGAATTTAAATCATCCCATGAAAATTATCTGACCATAGTGGAATAAAACTGCAAATTATTGACAAAAGGAACTGTAAAACTCCTTAAATATAGAAACTAAATATCACCGTTCTTAAAACCAATGAGTTAACTGTCACAATGCTGCAGTGATAAATACATGCTCATATTTATAGTAGCACAGCTACACTACAGAAAACATAAATTTAATGCTGATCCCAAATAATGGATAAATTAATAAAGAAAATATGATGTATGTGCACAATGTAGTTCCAGTTAGTTATAAATAATTATAATTTAAATAATTTGAAAAAATGGACAGATTTTGAAGTCATAATGCTCAGTGAAAGGAACCCAATACCAAAGATTAACTATTACATGGCTTTCCTAATATGAGTGAACAGTCAATACAAAACTTTAAAGAACAAAATACAGCAGAAACATTAAGTAACAGGCTTTTCAAATCTAGAGATGGGAAAAGATTTCAGAGAAGGAGGAAAAGTAATGAATAGGGGAACTGTACTGAAAATGATCAAGATTTGATATGTATATGTACCAATTGTCCAAGAAGAATGTAATTATGATGTAAGAAAAGTGTAAAAGAAAAAACACTAAATAATAGGGATTGACAATGATATGTTAAGAAAAAAACATGGAAGACATACAACATGTAAACTGTAATCCTAAGAAAAATTTTTTGATTCTATCAATATGAGGGAAAGTAAACTCTCGAAGAAAAGATATAACACTAACTAAAGAACACAAAAATGTAAAAAGAATTTTTTTAAGAAAATACTAATGTATATATAAACAAGGATATAGTACCAAAATACTTGAAACCGTAGGTTCAACACTGTAGTTTTAGGTGGAATGTTTTAAAATTGTTTTCCAATAGTTAACTGACCAAACAAACAGTGCCTTTATAGAATCTACAAAACTTTCAATTGCCTTGACCTGACTGCCATTCAGAAGAAAACATACTACATTCAAAGTGGAAGATGACTTTGAAAGTACAAATTCAGTCAAGTGATCTGTTTCAGATCCAGACTGTTCTGAGCAAAATTCTGGGCCTGAGGGGTTGTTTAGCAAAGTTTTTATATGGATATTTCTTAACTCACATATTTATGACTCCAGAAATACATTCTTTGTTTCTCCCTACTTCATACATTGGGCAGAGGAGCATAATAATGTACTGAAATGGAATTTTCTTTAAAAAAGTGAGCACAAGACCAGCCTAAACTGCATCATGAGACCCGGTCTCAAGAAAAAAATCCTTACTTTCTCCCTCAACCTTTGCTTTTAACCTCCTTTTCCTTAATTTTTAGGGCCTGCCTGACCTCCTTAAAGTCCCTAAGGAGAGCAAAATGTTTTCCAACTTTAGAGTAATTCCATGTTTTCTGCTTCTACCAGAATGTATTCTATTTTGCAGAGTCATTGACAATCTCCTTGTAAGCCTTCAGATATTACTTGCAACAACTGTTAAAGTTTAAATACCTTCTACCACCTTTATTTGTACACTCAACCCATCTGCTAGGGTTACTTTTTTCTGTAGAAAAGCGTATCCTTTACTGTGCTTTTCCTGGTAGCACAGAAACAAACACTGAGAGGACCAGGAATATAGGGCTCAGGCTGTCCAGCCAGGGAGCACTAGACTATGAGGAGCAAATTTCTCTGTATCACAATATGGGGACTCACCTTGTGTCTACTGTGTAACCTGGAGTCCCTGTATGGTCTAATGGAGGATAATGCATTCCTAGGTCAAGTATCTATGTTACTCATAACATTCCTGCTCCCAATATGTTCTCTGAGATGTGCAAAGAGGATAATGAAGAAAATGTTGTGAAGTCAGTCATAAAGTGTGTCCTAGATTTCCATGTAGTTTTACTGATGACCTAGAAAGGAAAGGAAAGAATAGCATACCTCTTAGGTTGATATTAATCTCTTTTTGTCTAAAGCACCTTTTCTATTAATTATCCAACATTTAATTTTTGTAAACCAACTTCCTACTCACCTCACTTTTTATTCTCATCAGTAAATACAGTGCTTCTTTATTTTATTCTGCAGCCACAGCACGATGGTCTTATGATGATGGGATCTTATTTCTCATATTAAATGCTGTCTTTCCTTCAAAAAAGATAGTTCTACATGGAAGTGGATTTGGGCCATAAACACAAGCCTAATGCCACCAGTGATTGAGCCAAACCAATAGGTGAAGAAAAGACCACATATACACTTTATATGGCTTTTCTGAAACTCTGAAAATGGAATGACACCTGATGAGAGAAATCTATCAGTTACATATATGTAGA
>NW_004524976.1:78241-80331 GCF_000260255.1 Octodon degus | reverse complement strand
CCAATCTCACTCTTAGAAATAAATAGTCAAAAAGACAAACAGACAAGAAATCTGATGTAAGATGTAAGTGCTCATAGATGGATGGATAGTAATAGTTAAGACAGGGAAGTATTCAGCTTTAGAGATATTGGAATATACCGCAAATTTGTCTAATGTCAAATTTTCCTTTCCTTGGGGGACAAGCTTGTTCTATGCCATCCTAAACAATACATATTCTTGAGAATACTGTTCTGTGCACATCTTCAGAATAAGTTATCTCTCATATTTTTCTCAGGCCCTACATGTAATTTGATTTCCATGGTGTCCATGGCTTATTGGAATTCAGAATAATAGTGTTTGAACACCTGAAAGGAGAAATGCCTTCCGCATACCTGAAATTCCTGCTCTTTGTAGTATTGGACACTGGTCCTGTATACTACATCAGGAGTCAGCCTCAGATCCTCATCTCTTTGTTTTGTCCACTATACCTTGAATTCTCACATTTAATCTTATGGTTTTAGTTATCATTTAATACCTTCAACTCACAAATGTATATCTTTGCCCAAATGACTTACTTTCAAATTCAAAATTGTTTTTCTTCCTTTGATTCCTCCACTTGGGACAGCGTATTTCACATTAACCCATGTTTTACATAAGCACATCCACAATGAATTTCTGATCTCATATCATCACATTTCCTCCCCTAAAAATAATTTCTCCATTTAGAAGTCAGAGAAAAATCTTGGAGTGATCTTTTACACTTTTTCTCTCATATCTGTTCTATTTCAATTGGAAAAATCCTATAATCTTTACCTCCTTACCTCTCTTTCTATGCTACAACATATTTTCTGTCCATGTTTCAAGCAACTTCAAACTGAAGTCTCTGTCCCTTTCTTTGTGAAATTCTATCCTTCTAAGAAAGTAGAAGTAAAGTACCTAATTCAGTGGAATCCTTACTAATTTAATTTTTAATCATTTACAAACAAGTATTTGTAGCATGCATTTAATAGGTATTTGTATCAAATGTGTAGGATGTGTTGCTATATGGTACTTAGATGTGATTTGTGTACTTAAAAAAGTAATCATAAAATTTGTATTTTGAAGCAAATTTTTATTCAGTCTTTGACCCTCAAATAATTTGTATATGAGAGTCCTTTTTAAAATTTCTAAAGTTAAGCAGCATTTTTTCTTCTTTTTTTCATTATAAACAAACCTTCAATTTGTTTGAAGCAATTCAGTTTCAAAAACAAAGTTACAGTAGTCACAGAAAAAAATAGACTAGCTACAAACAAAAAATGATCAGGAGTACTGTATTTTTAAAATTTATTTTGAACACTATCATAGCTTTATTCAAAACACAGTTGCAGAAAAGTATCATCTTTAAAGTTTTTAGGGAGAGGTTCTTGCGGAATTTAACACATTATATGCATACTGATATACAAAAATTATTAAAATAGGATCCAAAATGTCTACAAAATATAAAACCCACCATTAGTTTTTGCATGAAAATACCACCCACAAAGCTACACAAGTCTTAAAAGTTATCTGGGGGCTCTAAGTGTTTTTGTCAAACCAAAGAACTCTAATTATGATTCCACAATAAAATGATTGGTAAGAAAATCAATATATAGATTTAGTTTGAAAAATAAGCATTTTGTACTTACTGATGGTGTAGTGTGGTATGTCAATGCTTGGAGACTAAATAGGACATTTCAGCTGTTAAGTAAAAAAAAGAAAAAAAATTAGTCTTCTGGAGATTCCAGGCCCTGATAAATTTATCCTGTGTTTTCAGCTAGCTTGCAACTTTTCTAGTTTCTACACAAATAATTTTGTAATTTTTACACTAATACTCCAAGGCCTCCATTTTAAGCTAAAAAGCATCAACAATACTATACTGATTTAAATGTGTCCCAGTAGAGAAGCATACCATCAATTTGCTGACACTTCTTAAAAACTTACAAATATTCAGAGAGAAAAGTGTCATATTGCAAACATTAATACAGCACAGCTGCTGTGGACAGGATGCTTCCTTGAGAAAAGGGAAAGGGGCTCGTCTCCTTGTCAGGGTCTGTGCAGCAGCCGGATGCATGCATGCTCACACTTATCACAAA
>NW_004524976.1:74030-77782 GCF_000260255.1 Octodon degus | reverse complement strand
AAGAAAGGGAGGAGAGAGCAGCAGATGCCTAGAGGAAGAAGGGAACCTGAGACCCAGAACAAAACCTGGGGCTTCTCTCTAGAAGGCTTACCGCAAACTTCTGGACTTGGTATGTGCAATGGAGATTTTTCCTTCTAACATAAAATCTTACCTGTCATCACAGAATTCATGAACCACATTAGTTACTGAACAGCACGCATCCAAATCCATGAAATACATTGCTGAGTAGGCAGTGTGCTGTCCTGCATCTGCTTTCCAACAGAACTCATGTAACAATCATCCAATACCCATAGCCAAAAAGTCACTTCCTTCAAACTAAAGCTCTCTGGATCATTTCTAAATAGATAATCAATTTATCATTCAAGAGACTATTGTCATTTCATATTACAGCTGACTGTAGTTTCAGTTAATTTATAAATAATTTTAAAAACTTATGAATGAAAGGCATCAAGGTACGCCTGTGTAAATTAATCTTTTTAATTACGCGCTAAAAGTTACTAAGTGTTCTTGAATTAGAAAAAAATTAAGATTCTAAATAAATTGCTAGAAAATTTCACAATGGTAAGGCTGGTCAAATAACTCAGCGGATTAAATCACATGTAAGCAGGCATAGGGGCCAGAGGTTCAATCCTGGGGCCTGCTGAGGTGGCCCCGCCCGCGGGGCACGTTGAGAGGATGATCGAGATTGAGCATGGTGGAACGCGGCTATAATCCCAGCTCTTGGGAAGCTGCAAGCAGGTGGATCATTACGAGTCCGCTCCAGTAGTGAAATCCTGAACACCCTGTAGACCCTTCCCCAAAATACAGAAAAAAAAGAAAGAAAATTTCACAATGGTGAGAAGGGTCAATGGAAAATTTTCTCTACAAGTAATTTGTTTTGTGCTTTGAATTTATATTATGTGTTATTTTATTGGATCACATAATGTGATTAGTATTATGCTATTTTTGGTATTTATTTAGAGTTATTCTTCAGATTATCACCCAATCTGATTTTTGTTTTGTTTTGCTTTGTTTTGATACCAAGAATTGAACCGAGGACTTTGCACTTGCCATTGCCAGGCAGGCACTGTGCCACCGAGCTATATCTCTGGTCCTACAATCTACTGTTATAAAATGGTTGTGTGTCCTAAATAAAAATGTATACACTCTTTATTGTGTATAGAACCTAAGTGCCTTTGAAAAGCCGTGCAAATTTTCTAATTTTCATTACATTTGTCAGCTAATCATTTACTGAGTCAGACGTGCTCTTATTGCACCCATCATTTATTGGATTATACATTTTAAGATGTTCTAAAATATAATTTAAGTGTATCTTTCTAGATAATTAAAATGCATTTAATCTTTCATATGTTTTCCACTTTCTAAAAATATATTGCATGTTAAAATAATTTTATCTGCTAATGACATAAAAATCCCAGTTTCAATTTGTATCTTTATTTTACTCTGCCTAATAAAATGGCAATACTTGCAGGGTTTCTGGGGTCTAGTATTTCCACTTTTTTATCTTTTAAAGAGCATTTGAATGTTTAAAAAATATAATTTCATATCATTTTTCTAAATTGATAGGCATACAGATTTTAATGTTTTGATTATTGATATATTTAAATGCTTTTCATAATTTAGAAATCTTCATTTATTGTGCTTGCAATCATTCAGTACTTGGACCAGAAATGTACACTTTCTTGCTTTATCTTGGTCTTAAACATAAAGCAGAAAAGTATAAAAACAAAAAACAAACTATAAAATGTAAAAACATGTTAATATGCTGAGCTGTAAAAGTTTCAAGTCAACAAGTTTTTTTTTTTTTTTTTTAATGGGGATTGAAGTCAGGCCCTTTCACTTGCCAGGCAAGTGTTTATTCCACTGAGACATCTTCTTGGTGAAGTCAACAATTTCTGTCATTGCCAGTCTTATGAAAAGCCCCTACTATTATTATGAATTACTGGATTATATTGAAGTATTTTGCTGAATTCATTCACCTACAATATTTAAATTCATTCACCTTCTCTTACAAAACTAACCAAAACAGGGGGATACAAATGAATGACCATTTTGTATCTGTATGTTCAAAATAGGAAAAATAAATAGCTGCATTCTTTTGGATCGTTTAATATAGAGAGAGATTTGTTCTAATAGTGTTTGTGGACAGCATATCATGTCTGCATCTTGTGCAATGAATAACCACTAAGACAACAATATACAAGGTATTAATTATTGAAACTGTGCTAGTAATCAGGTTTGAAATGGTCTCATTGCTATTTGTTTCTCAATAAAATTATTTTCAAAATGGTATAGATATACAGCTACTTTCTCTTAATTCAATGAATAGAAAGATTTGTACTAATAGAGTTTTTGGATGGGATATCATGTCTGCATCTTGTACTATGAATAACCACTAAGAAGAATGTAATGTATTAATTATTGAAACTGTCCTACTAATTGGTGTTGACACTCTCTCATTGCTATTTGTTTCTCAATAATTATTAAATTAAAAAATCACACAGCAGCAGTTTCTTCTTTCTCTTTTTCACTCAACCACTCATTTCTTGGAACTCAAATTCAGTATGCTACTTCTTGTTTTATTTTCTATGCTTCTTACTTCTAAATTTAAAATTTCCTTTACTTTATTTGGCAGTCAGAGAAATAGTTTTACTTTTTAATCATATTTATTCATGTTAATGAGAAAAATGATAAAATGGAAATGAAACAGTTTCAAAATAGATTAGAAGGACATTTACAATAATTAACAATTGTATATTGCTGTCTTCATATGAGTTATTCAGAGGACAAGATGCAGACATATTATCTGGTTAAACAATGTTAGTACAAACTTTTATTCTCAGTGAACTAACAGAAAATAGCTGTATATCTATCCTAAGTCTCTTGTGCATACAAATATATATATATATTTTTCCTGCACTTTTTTCACAACTAAGCTTATTTATGCTTTTGTGAAGTTCATAACACATGACACAAGGTTGCCTAGCAACTGATAGCTAACCTTAACCAATCGATAGGATGTTCATCTCAGGAGTGAGGTAGCTTGTTTCCTTTAGGCACTGGGCCAAGTGCAACCTACATATATTTGATTGATTTCCTAACTTCATGGTTCCCAACAAATCCCCGTGTTTCATTTTGTGTTTGTAGAGATGGATGTGTCACTGCAGTTAGAGAAGCTATAGTTGGAAAAGTCTGGACAATAATGCAGCAATGGTTGTTATTTTTTATTTTTATTATAGATTTGTCCATATCTCTTTCAGTTAGGACAGTTATTGTACCATTTATTTTATGGCTCCTTTACTTAATGACACATGTTAGGTACTGCTATGCCTCCTTGGTGAATTAATCCTCTCAAATCCATACAGCCTCTCTGTCCCTAGAAACATTTTTTCTCAAAAGTTGACTACATGTGGTATAAATACAGCCATTCTTGTTTTATATTGATTAAATATTTTGGTTTGATTTTATTTTTAATAGTATAAACAAAAACAAAAGCATAAATACATACATACAAAAGCAAGGAAAAAATACAGTAACATGCAACAATGTATACGATATATATTTTCAAAACAAGAATACGAAATTAACAATGGCTAGTGTTTATGCATTTTATCCTAAAACTTTTGTTCAGATTACCAGATATAGCTATACAAGACTTGGATAAATAATTCAACATTGATTCTTGCTTTCTATAAACCTTATTAATTTTTCTTCTCTTTTTTAATGTTTTTGGTGCAGGCTCTCACTACACA
>NW_004524976.1:71841-72780 GCF_000260255.1 Octodon degus | reverse complement strand
CCAGCCTTTTAGCCCCTCTATTTCTCTAATTTTTGGCCTGAAAACCTTAGTTGTTAATCATCCAGAAAAGAAGCTTAATGATATTATTTCCCTGTAACAAAGGCAGTTGAGTGTAATATCACTATCTGTCTGAATATCAAATGCCTTAGATATAATATGGAATTTTCCAGGAACCATGGATATTCTGAAATTTAAATCCCTATAGAAAGTGAAAAACAATTACACATTTTTACAGATAAATTTAGAAATCAAATCATAGGGGCCAGGGAGATGACTCAGTAGGATAGGCACTTCCCTGGCAAGCTCAAGGGTCTGAGCTCAATACCTGCTTCTGCCAAAAAAAAAGAAAAAAGAAAAAGAAATCAAACCATACACAACATTGTGGTAGGACAATACTATGACATTGTTTTTCTTGTCTCTTGTTTTCCTTTATTATATTTTCTTAAAGAATTACTTTAAAGTGATTAGAGCAATAATTGTTATGACATTCTTAGTCACCAGAATGTCATACTTTGAGGTATTAAAAGTAATGCCATATTAATGTGCTGAACTGTTAAAGGCTCAAGTCAACAGCTTATGACAATTGCCAGTTCTGCTGATAACCCACTACTATTATAGACTATTGGACTACATTGGGTTATTTTGCTGAACTCAAGTACCTACAATCTTTAGACTGACTTCTAGTATGAAAAGGTCCTTTATTCATTTTATTTTAGAAAATGACCCATGTGGAGCTCAAGAAAATGTGTCCTCAGCTGTGATTTGGTGGAACACTGTATATGTCCACTAAGTCCATTTGTTCCAAGCTCTGGCTCAGTTCTGCTACTTCTTTGTTAATTTTTTGTCTGCTCGACCTATCTTTTTGAGATAGAGGGGTGCCAAGGTCTCTTGTTAAGATTGTGGTATTGGATATTAGATTTTTCTTATCCATTAAGATTT
>NW_004524976.1:39068-61965 GCF_000260255.1 Octodon degus | reverse complement strand
GCTGGGACCAGTAGCATGTCCCGCTGGTGCAGGGTAGCAGGAAGCTCTTCCACACACTCACTGGGCCTGGGCTAGGACTGGGCTTCAGCAGGTTTTTGAAGCTAGCGGTTAATTGCTAAGATTCTCACCCTGATTAACTATATACGCTGATACCTGTGATCTAAGAAACTGCACTGAATATAGAAATGTGCAACACTATTGTCAGGCTTATGATGTCTGTCATTATGCCTTCTAAATATGTACTGCTTGTCATATCATATCAATTACTGCTACACTGTCTCTCAAGTAAATGTTTCTTTAAAAAATGGGTAATAAATTAAAAGAAGACACAAGAAAAAATGTCATGGGGCAGTTTTGGCAGAATGTTATGTATGGTTAGATTTCCAAATGTCTATGGAAATATATATAATTGTTTATTGCTATTTTTTAATTTTTTCATTTTTTTGTTCATATATGTAGGGATTTAAAGGTTAACATATCAATACTTGATGGAAAATACCTGTTGATGTTATGTCTAAGATGTTTGATATTCAAACAGATAGTGAGGTTAAGCTCAACTGTCTATGTTATATGGCAATAATATCATTAATCTTCTTTTCTGGAGGGTTAACAACTTAAGTTTGCAGATCAAAAATTAGAGGAAAAAATGGGTTGGAAGGACAGCCAGCATTTTGGCCCTTGCATTTCAAGGTCAGTGAGGACTCAGGACATAAGAGATCCTGTACTGTAACATCCTGGAACTCAGTGATGTCACAAATTTTCTAATTAAGGAGATCATGAAGCCACAGAGGAAAGTGATCAGTTACGTAGAGTGTGCCCAAGGAGAGTCACCTAGAGAGAAAACATTCTCAAAGGCTTTCACAGAGAGCAAATTGTTCAAACAATGGCTGTGATTCATCTACATCGCTCACACTGACAAAAGATCTAAAGTGAAGTACAGGGTTTCAGGGTAAATCCTGAGTGGATTTGACTGACCTTGGCAGGTACAAAAGTTATGTTTCTTGTTGTATAGGTCTTGCTGTATCTTAGTCTTAATCATCCAGCAGAAACATATAAAAATGAGGTATAAAAAGTAAAGCCATATGAAGTTGCTGAGCTTTAAAAGGCTCAAATCAACAACTTCTGACATTGCCATTCAAAGCATAACCCAATACTATTAATGACTAATGGATTATGTTGGATTATTTTGATGAGTTCACGCACCTATAATATATAAATAGCAAGGAAATACCCATTTATGACCAAACTAAAGTAGAAAGGGGGATAAAAATGGACAAATTATTTTTTGGTATATACAAATAAGTTAGGAGAGATATACAGCTATGCTCTTTTCATTCAATGAGAAGAAAAATTTGTACTAGTAGTGTTTGGACAGGATATCATGTCTGCACCTTGTTCTATGAATAATAACAATGAAGACAACAATATACAATGTATAAATTATTGAAACTGTTCTACTAATCTGTTTTGAATTTGTCTGATTGCTATTTGTTTCTGAATAAAATTAATAAAAAACGAAATAAAATGATTTAAAAGTTAAGAAAAACCACAACAAGAACAATAAAAACAGTAACAACATACTCCAATCTTTTTATTTCCTATGCTCCAATTCTCTTAGCTCTTAAATCAGTGAAACTAATTTTTGGTAGTGTACATGAAATCAGCCCAGATGCTGATTTTTTATAGTGATTGTATAAGTCATTCAATGAGTTATATAATCACCAATAGTGATACCCTGTTGAATCACTCAGTACAGGGGCTTTCACAATTCCAGAGAATATTCCTACAATCTTTACCAGAAAATGCCAGAAGGCTAATTCTGAAGCATGGATGTATGAGCTTCCAGATGGGACTAGTCACTAGGTAATTTTCAATTTTATTTCATTTCTTGTTTTCTGATTCTACTAATGCTTTTGCTATTTTTTAGGAGGAATCAGATTCTCCTTGCTGTTCTGAATCAGTGATTCTATAAATGACCCAGCTGGTTCTGCAGCCTGAAAACAGAATTTTGTCAATTTCTCAATTGAGGATATTTCACAAGAGAAGAAAACTTTTTTCATTCTCTGCATAAAAGTAACCGCTGACTTCATTGTCTCTCCTCAGACATCCCCCAGATTCACCTGAAAGATGGAAATAATCGATGTTTTGGAAGAGTTGAGATTCTTTACCAGGGCACCTGGGGCACCATTTGTAACAACAATGGGAATGTAGCAAGTGTGGTATGCAGACAGCTTGACTGTGGACTGAGCATTTATCATACCTTCGGCTATTATTTTGGATTCGGAACAGGGCCCATTTGGCTTGGTGGCCTGAATTGCACTGGAAATGAGTCCCATGTATGGAAGTGTCCTTCCTGGGGATGGGGCCCACATAACTGCAGTCATGGATTGGATGCAGTAGTCAGCTGCACAGGTATAGTCAGTGAATTTATTTATTTATTTATTTTTTAATTTTTATTTATTTGTGTGTGTGTGTGTGTGTGTGTGTGTGTGTGTGTATCCAGCTCAGCCCATCAGGGGGCGGGGCTGGCTGGCATGTGGTCCTGGGGGATTGAACCGTGGTCCCTGGGCTTTGCTTACTTTAGCTTGTTCTAAGTAGGTGCTTTAGACCACTGAGCCATCTCACCAGCCCCTAGTCAGTGAATTTAATACTGCCTGGGTTAATAGAAAATTCAGAGAATTTTGCTGTGATCTCTTGGATATAGAAAGTGGGCAGGTACTAGAAAACTATGAGATATATCCACAGACTGCTTATAGCAGCTGATTTTGACAGATTTCACTTAGGTTTAGGAGTTTAATCAGTAACTATCTTTCCTGTGGTTTTTCCTAAAAGAATAATATATTATTCTACCATGCCAACTAAAATCCAGCTTTCATAATTTGATTATAAAACATTTCAAGTCCACACACAATCACACACACACACACACACACACACACACACACACACACACACTTTCAAACTTTGTGGAAGGAACCAAAAAGTGAAGCTGTGTTTACCTTGGTGTTTCTGTATGTATACTATGGGGTATTATTTTGCACAACTGGTACACAGGCACAGGGGACATTGTTAAACAAATCACTGAGGAATTTATGTAAAGTTCTAAGTCTTATTGAAGATTCAGACACAAATATTTAGAGTTCCTTGACTCACAGAGCTGTGGATAAAATATTCCTCATTGAAAGCACTTCCAACATTGCTAGAAAAGATTCCCTACATTTTAACTCTTCTCAAGTATAGGACACTGGTGCTTAACCTATGGCATACATGTTATTTGTTTTCTTTTACTTAAAAGACGCTTATGCATGTATTGTAGTTTACAAACAAATACCCCAGTGTTCAGGTTTAATTGCAGTGTTATCACTTTGTGATAAATTAATTGGTTTGGGTTGCATTCTAGGCACCCATCTTTAAAATGTTCACCATCATTACTATAATAGGCTTAGTCTCATCTCATTGGTTGGTGAAAAGTACAACTGTGAAATTGAGAACTGTGCTTAGTGATCATTTCTTTTTCGAATATCTTTTCAATTTCATCAATGGAAATCATTCAAAAGATCCCTGTGATGGTTCTATATTGAACTGTAAATCTGTGTCTCAGACCCTGAAACCATCACAATAGTTCATTTAGGAAGGGCCACAGACATATATCCCAATGGATTTTCTCAGAAGTTAGCATATAGGCAGTTCTATATGATCTTAGTTAAAAGATTCCACAGCTTTCTTGGGTGATAGAAATTTGCCAGGTCCAGTGACAAAATGTGGAGGAACTAGTGACACAGAAGGCATATTTGAGTATCTAAGCCAGAAGCTCTGACTCAGGGATACAGGACTGGTGGCTTCGAGAGGTGGTGTGAGTGAACTCTAATGTGCAGAGGGACTTGGGTATAGCCAGATCATTCAAGGAGGAGATATGATAACATCGCCAGGCATGGTTCACACTCAGCTGTCTTCTCTGATTGTGCATGGGAATATGATCAATACTGTATGTGTTGTTGCCCCAAAATGTTCTCTAAGTCTGGTTTTAATAGCACCACTGTAGGACTTCTTTTCCCTATATTGACAAGGCCCTAAAGATTAGATACTTATATTTAGGATTTTGTATCTGCATTCTAAGTTGTCAGGTAAGGTGCATTATCATCATTGCAGTCCAGTGATGATATGATGTCAAATAACCTTATATAAGCACTTTGGGATTTTCAGATTTTGATTTACTACATGAACCTAAAAGAGAAATGGAGACATGTCTAATTAGAATCAAATAACTTTCAGAAGATAAATTACTATTTTTCATGACACTTTAGAAATAAAAAGATAGTGAATGTGTTTTTCTCTTAGAACAAAATGCCTTCTGAACACCTTCACTACGTATACTTGTCATGGATGCGCATGTGCCTATAGACAGATGCCTCCCTAGGGCTCTGAGCCTACTGGTAAAATCAGTTCCTGATCCTCTTTATACAAAAATGGCTCACTGTTTCTTTAAGTTCTACTAAAGAGTGACAAAATATATCCTTAAAAAAAGTAAGAAAATTTCTCATACCTCCTAATTACTACACTATAGCTCCCAATTTTGCCCCTGTGTTTTGTAATGGAAATATTAGACCCTGTTATCTTAATCACAACAAACTTGATGCTTTGTCTGACACTGTATCATGAGCCTCTAATTGTTCTCATTTGTTAAATATTAATTCATTAGGGATCAATACCAGGATCTGAAATTTTCTATTGATAAGATAGTGAATAATGAAGTCTAATCTATCCTATTTGAGATCACACTCAGTGGACAGATATTACAAAACAAGGAAGACTGCACATATAGTTACAGACAGAAATAAATGTTCTTTTAATATAAAATAGAATAAGTTCTTCTAAAATCATATGTAAATTTACTTTTGAATATAAATGATTAGGTGAAAGACTGTCTGATCAAACTCTGAAAATTCCTCCTGAATTTGTCTCCAAATGCTATCTGATGTAAAGTGCTTTCTAAGACCAGTTTACAAAACTTCTTCCATTGGCCCAATTTTGGGAAAGGGTAGTCTTTCACACCATCACTTCTAGCATGTCTTTAAAGAATCTAAGTCTGCATCATAGATATATAGTGAATTTGTTTTCCCTTGTGTAGGATTTCTGAGACTAGCTGGACAAGATGGACCCTGCTCAGGGCGAGTGGAAGTGAACCCTGGAGGAAGGTGGACTCCAGTGTCTGATGTGAACTTCACGCTCTCTACTGCCCAAGTCATCTGTGCAGAGCTGGGGTGTGGCAAGTTTGTGTCTGTGCAGGGGAACGTATCCAGAAGTGCCAGTGAGCAGGTCTGGGATGAAGAGTTTCAATGTGGGGGGCAAGAACCTGAGCTCTGGTTCTGCCCCAGAGTGCCCTGTGCTGGAGGCAGCTGCCAGAATGGGGGGGCTGTAGAGGTTGCCTGTTCAAGTGAGACTCACAAGGATTTTCACCTTCCTGCTGCTTCTCCTTTCTTGCTCTTCTTGTGTTTCTTTTTGTTTGTCTTTTTCCCCCACTCTTTTTTGATACAAGATCTCACTAAGTAGTTCAGGCTGCTCTGGAACACATGACTGGAGACTCCAGCTTCAGCCTCTCAAGAATGAGATGCAGTCATGTACCAATAATCCCAGCTTGTCCACCTTTAATTATCCTTCTGCTCATTTTCTCATGAAGAAAACATATGATAATGATAAAGCAGTTTCTTAGTTCAAAATTTTTGTTCTAATGTCTTCATAAGAGGGACATGATCTATTTATTCTCAAAAATAGTTTAGGAAGAGATGATACTTTATTTTCCTCAGAGATAAAAGTACTAATTTTTGAAATAATAACAACTCAGATGAAGAAATCGAAGGAGATTATATTTGTGTTTAGTCTGAATCAGCAGTTTTGCATGATTCTTGGGCGAGCCTGACCAGTGTTTACATCATGTGACATCTCATCTGTGAGACTGTCCAGTCTGCTCAAAGGGAAACATATCTTTATTCAAGCACATAGATATAGACTCTGAAACCTAGATTTTTAAGTGAAAGATTCTTGAATGATCCCTGCATTGTTTTATAATTGTTTCTTCTTACTCATAATGAATTATCAATAAGATCAATTCTGATTTTTTTCTCAATTCTTGGCTGCCCCTTGAAACTTCTGATGAGCTCATCCCAGTTGATTAAAGCAATAATATAATTTCATGGGTTCTAATTCTTCTATTGTAACAGTGGAGTTTAGTTCATGAAAAAGAAATCAAATCAAGTGTAAGTCCCTTCTTCTGACTCTTAGAATTCAGTGAAAGACCTGTCAACCACTCAGGGTAAAAAAAAAAAAAAACCCAGATATTCCCACCATATTTTTCTGCTATCTCATCCAGAACTGTTTAAATGAACAGGCTTATTCTGTTGGGACATTGCTCAGTGTCAATCTGACCCTTTTCACTGGATCATATTCAATTTCCATCTCTTATATTTTAACCCTAGTAATCTCATCATTACTGACAGAATCCAAGCCTTACAGATTATTTGGTGTAATATATTTATATTCTATCCAGAAATCTCTTTACAGAAAAAACATAGCACTACAAGTTGATGGAGTGAATGCCAAGAAATCATAAAAATCTGATTTTCTGTATCAAATTAAGCATTAATATGATTCTCTTTCCTCAGAGAGCCCACAGCTCCGCCTGATAAATGGAGACAGTCATTGTTCTGGCAGAGTAGAGCTCCTTTACCAGAACACCTGGGGAACCATCTGTGATTATAAGTGGGACATAAATGAAGCCAAAATAGTGTGCAAGCAGCTGGGCTGTGGATCAGCTCTGGGTGTTGTATTGTCTGCTCACTTTGGAGCTGGATCAGGGCCCATCTGGTTTCAAAGTCTGGAATGCACAGGGCAAGAGTCCCACATATGGAATTGCCCTTCCCTGGGCTGGAACCATACCTACTGCAGTCATCAGGATGATGCAGGAGTCATCTGCACAGGTATGGTCAGTGTGTTGTCTACTGCCTGGGGGCAGTGAAATTTTCAGGGAATTAAGTTAATGACTTCTTGGAAATAGGCAACATATAGGTCATAGAAGACAGATTTGTCAGTAAACTGCTCAATGTATCCTAGCATGATGCAATTCCTTTATTTTCCCTTATTAAACTCTCCTGCTTTTTTCCTTCTTCTTTGATCATACTCAAGAAAGAAGCTTATTCTAATATCACACCAATCAAAATTAAGTTTTATCAAGGATTTGGCCTAGCCTTCAACATCCTAAAGGGAGTTATGGAAAAGTGTTAAAGAAAAAAAGACAAGCAGTATGATTTTGGGGGATCCAGGAAGGCCAGAATTCTCTAGGAATAAAGGGAAGTACTTCACACAGCTAGTACTTATTAGGTTTCCATGGACTTGGTGGTTGCAGAAAGTGGAGAGTAGGAAAGCCCAGGAAAGAAGATAGAACAAAGGCAGCATATAGGAGAACAGTTTGTTCTCCAAGTTTGACCATTTGTTTTTGTCCTTCAATGTTCACTGGCTTGCAGCTGCATTCTTATTGAGCCTGTAGACTGTGAATCTAGACCACACTGTAGCCAGCATCTTAACCCTTACACATCCTGGTCTCCAACCATGTTTTACAATTTTGTTTTTCTAATTTACTTTTATCATTTATAGTCAAATCTTATTTATCTGGTTTCTTTTCTTTTTGAATTATTATTATTATTATTTTTTTTTTTTTTTTTTAACCAGGGATCAAACTCAGGACCTGTGGTTTCCAGGAATTTTTTAAAAATCACCTTTTTTTTCCTTTTATTTTAGGGAAGGGTCTACAGGGTGTTCAGGGTCTCACTACTAGATCAGACTCATAGTGATTTGCCTGTTTACAGCCTACCAAGCCCATTCTCAATCGTTCTCTCAGCATAGCCCAGGGCCAGGGCTGGCGCAGCAGCCCAGGAGATTGAATTCCCAGTCCCTGTGCCTGCTTATAGGTGCTTTCATCTGCTGAGTTATTTGACCAGCCCCCTAATACCAATTTTTAAAAAAGAGAATAAAGTAGCAAAAAAAATGGGAGTAATTCAGAATTTCATTAACTAAAATGATAGGAATTCAACAAAGGTTGTTATTTTGCATCTTCTTGTCATCAATTTTGTAGGTATTTCCAGATATAAGCATGCAATGTCCTTTAAAAAATTAACAAGAAAGGAGAGAAAAATAAATTTATGAATTAACTCTTTCTTTCAATAAGTTGGCAGAAATCAGCAGTTCAACTATCCAAGCTATCTCTGTATACATATATGCTTCCCCCCCCCCTTTTCTTTGTTTCTTTTCTCCTTTTCTTCATCCCAGTTGTTCATTCCCTTAGAACAGGTGTGTGACTTTCAATTTCTCCTATTCTAATGTCACTTGAATTTGTTCTGGGTGTGCTCAGTGCCTGAGAATATGTTTTGTGCCTCTGACATTTTATATTTCAGAAATACTGATTTCTGTAATTTTTTGTGTGAAAGTTTGATAGTATTTAGTTATATCACTATGACCAGAACCTGTTCTTTAGGTATCTCTTTTTTGTCAAAGATTCTTCCCTTATGTGTGTCCCAAGGATTTGCCATCTTATTTGATTGAGAGTGAGATATCAGTTTCTGTTTGACAATGACCTTTGACCTTTGGTGTAAAGCTTTGGTGCAGTTATTACCCAAACATCTTCTGATATTATTACCTAAGAGAGATCATGTGGATAAGGCAAAGATAATTTTCTATTTACTATGCTACAATTAGCAACACAAATAATTGGTAGTGAGATTTAACAATTGACAAACTTTTGTACCTAACGGGCTTGTATGTTAAAACATAAGAGCAAACAATGACTGTATAGTTCAGTAGAAAATAAATTATGAATTTGTATCTAAATTAGTTCCCTTTTTTCATCTGGTCACTTCCCTTGATGTACCTGGACTCCAGGCAGACTAGTCACCCCAGTTACCTGTTGCCACCGTTCTCTCGAAAGAATGTTCTCATAGATCTAGGTCAAGCAGTGTGCCTCAGCTTATGGGGTCTGGATCTTCAAAGTTCAAACTTGTCTAACTGGGCATTGCTTGTGTCTGCTTGCGTATTGGGCTTCTTCCTGCCCAGCTGCAGCCTCTTGTGTCCCACTGGCTAGATCTTTTGCTCCTGGTGTAGCTGGCTGGCTCTTGTCCCTGTCTTCTGTGCAGGGTTTTCTGCCACACAGTCTCACAGTGGGCCTTTCCAGTGGAGGTTCTGGCAGCCAGTCCCTCCCACTGGATCTTCTGCTAGAGATTCTGACAGCCCAGCATGAGTTTGTCAAAGGGAGGAATGTGCATGTAGTTATAGTTTTTCTGGTCAATTTGACTGTTTCATCATGTATTAGCATAGCACATCATTTTGCATTAGGGCAGTCTATAAGTATGCACCACAGATAGTATTAAACAAAAATTACTTAAGAATTCATGGATTATTTCAAAGTGACAAGTCTCCTTTGCAGATTCAGATGCTAGTATTCTTTGCACTAGAAAGGAATGGATGCAGAAATGTGGACAGAGCCAGAGTCATAGGTACTCCTTTTATCATTACATTTAAAAATATTTTCTACGTTATTTCAAAACAACACTGTACATTGAAACTTTTGAAAGACATTGAGTTCTGTGCCACCAGATCAATGCTGGATGCAATGAGAAATTAATATACTTAAATTATAAAGTGACATTGTGTTTGGTGGGGTCAAAGTTATTAGAAAAGTGTATTTGAGGATTTCTTTGAGAAGAATGGGAGTAAGGACAAATAGAATTCCTACATCTACCAAGAGGTGAGGCTTCCCAAGCTATTTGAAATTCATTGCACGTCACCATATTACCTGGATGCTGGTCATGGAACCACAGCGTAGGATATCTGACCTGTGGGATTTTGCTTGTTTTGATCCTATTTATTTCTATTCTTCTATTTTTCCATTAAAATGAGAATGTTTACCAGTTACATTGTGTCTTCGGAGCCTGAAAGTTGAGCTTAATTTTACTATGAGGGTTCTTCTTTGGAGCAACCTGAGAGTGGACTTAAACATCTGACACATTGAAGTAAAGTACATTTTTTCTCACTAAAAAATTTCTCACATTCATGGCAGCTGTTTTGACCCAGAAGAAAAAAAAATCAATAAAATAAAACTACAGACATATATAAGAATCCAGACTTCAATTTACCACACCTGTGTGTGAGAAAAATAAGTGTACATCTAATTAGAATGTGTGAAGTCACCATTTTAAGACAGTATATTAATAGTTATGCTGTTAATTAGTGGTTTGCTTTGAAAAGAAAACCTTTCTGAACATGTTTAGAAACAAAATCTCTGGTGAAATTCTTTGTTAGGATTGGGACATGCTTAATTGTAAGCATTCTCCTAACATGTGAAACACTGTGAGTTCCAACCTAACAACCAACTTCCTCAGTATAAATGTTGCTATATAAAATTTCTGTAATCAGCTGGTTCCCTAGGGCTATGAAATCATACTGGAAATTGCTTGTTTAGAAGTCATCTGCACCAGCTGATAATTTCTCAAACTATACATTAGTAACAAAATATTCCTTCAAAACAAGACCAACAAATAAGAAAAGGAAGATGAACATGTTGCAAACACTGCTGATCCAGGTTCCAAATTTTCTTTTAATCTTCTGTAATAGAAAGCATGATCTAAAAGTCTCAGACTATTTTAGTCACATTAAGTTACCTTTTCCTTGAGTGTCACTCCATTTCATATATCTCTTTGGTATGTAAATTTAAATTGTGAAGAAATGCAGAGGGCCACGCAGAAATATATCCTTTTAGTAGGATAATGTGTTCTAATGAATGTAAAGACATACCATCATATACCATACAATAGGATTCAGCCACTGTGAACTGACTTTAAAAATATCTCCAAAGTTTTGTTTAAGCATGCATTTATGCAGGTTCCATTCTTACACCAAATGTTCAATATTCTCACACTGTATTCTAGGGAGGAAATCAAAGAAAATCCTTTAATTCATTGCCTCTGGAATGTTAGATACTATTTCCAGATCAGGACTTTCATTTTCTGTTTTTTTCCCTAGGATTTGTGCACCTGGCTGGAGGAGAAGGACCCTGCTCAGGGCAAGTAGAAGTGAATCCTGAAGGAGATTGGATTCCAGTGTCTGATAGGAACTTCACATTTGCCACTGCCCAAGTCATCTGTGCAGAGCTGGAGTGTGGCAAAGCTGTGTCTGTCATGAGGGCTGTGCCTTTTAGAGAGGTCATTCCACAGGTGTGGGATGAAAAGTTCAGGTGCGAAGGGCAGGAGCCTAAGCTCTGGTTCTGCCCCAGAGCACCTTGTACTGGAGGCAGCTGCCACCATGGTGGAGCTGTTGAAATTGTTTGTTCAGGTGAGTTTTAGCCTCTTGGAAAACCTGTGAGTAGGAAGAATGAGAAATGTTGCTGAAAATCTGTTTTCTCCTCCCAGAGTTCACTGAAGTCCGGCTCATGAAAAACAGTACCTCCCAGTGTGAGGGTCAGGTGGAGCTGAACACCTCTGTGGGCTGGAGAGCGCTCTGCTCTTCCCACTGGAGTATGGCCAATGCGGATGTTGTGTGCCGCCAGCTGGGCTGTGGAGTTGCCATCTCCATCCCAAAAGGAGGAGCGTACTTTGTGGAAGGAGGTGGTGAGATAGGAAGAGACACCTTCCACTGTTCTGGGGCAGAGTTCTACTTGTGGAATTGCCCTGTGATGGCCCTGGGTGTTTCTCCCTGTGCTCATGGGAACACAGCCTCAGTGGTCTGCTCAGGTGAGAGAGTGATGAGGGTTACTGAGGGTCAGGATGCTCCTGGAGTAATAGGTCTCACAGCAGACAACAGGGAGAACTGTGTTCAAAGTGAAATTTTCAGTGGTGAATGATGTGTATTCCTCTTTCAGGTCAGATAAAGGAGTGTTAATGGAAATATTTTTAAAGGCATTATTGTTTTTATTTATTTAGTATTTTTTTAAGTCCAGGTCTGACTATGTAGTTCAGGCTGGACTCAAACTCATATTGATTCTCCTACCTCTGCCTCTTGTGTGCTGCAATTACAGGTGTCAACTTGGCCATATATTTCTTAAGAAAAATGTGTAAAAGTAGATGTAAAACTCTGTTAAGTATGTCAGTGAAGATCAGCAAACAGTGTTAGTAACACAGAAATCAGCTGAACATCTCACCCTCACATGCAACGCTCTCCTTTTCTGCACAGGAAGCTATTTTAAAATCTGCTAACCAGAAATATTTTACTCAGATTTGATGTTTATGGCAAAATGATCCATTAGATTTTCCTTTTGTTTCTAATTTAATTGAATTAATTCATATACTGAATTCACCTCTGTTTTGGAATTTCCCTGTGCTCTTGCAGCAGAATTTCATTCCCCTTGGATATTCAAGAGAGTGGACACGTATACATGAACTGATCCTGCCAACTGATGGCAGAGATTTGAGTTGCCTTTATATTATAACTATTACGAACTATAGTGATATAAATTACCTGGGCCTTGACCTTTGCTGAACATACTTATTTGCATTTTTAATCACTAACCTTTTTTATTTTCATTCTTCTGATGTTTTATTCTTGGCAAAGTCAAACTGCTATTCCTTTTTTCTTGTTTTATTTTCTGAGATCTGCTTTTAACTGTGTAATTCAAACTAGCTCTGATCTCACTTAGTAGCTTATGTTGGGGTTTAACTTGCAATTCTGCCTTATTGTCCTGAGGGCTAGGATTACCAATGTGCACTATGATATGCAAATCAAATTCTTAATTTCAATTTTCACACAATTTATGAACTGTTACCTATACACTGTGTTCTTTCATTGTGTTCAAGAAAAGTGCCCAAAATGACAAACATTCTTAAAAGCTGTTCTAACCACAAAGGTAGTTCTTAATTTTCTTTTTATGCAGTCTTTCTGGAAATGTTATTAGGCATTATGTATTGGTTTGAGGAAAAGTTGTGTATCATTTTTTTGCACCCAGTTGACTCAGAATCATTTCCTGTAGAGGTCTTCTTTCCTCAACAAGGCCACCTGTGTAATAAACTGAGCTCTCCTGAGTCTGAGTTTGTCCTTATATTCCATTCTGTGTCACTCAGTCATGTGTTGATACTTGAACAAATATCATGCTCCTTCACTCGCCATAACATTATAGTACATTTGAGGAACTTCAGTGAAATTGAAATGGCTGCTCTAATTCTGTTGCTTTTCTTGCTAAGTATGTTGGTCTTTACTGGTTTTGTGCATTTATGCATAAAATTTAGCATAATATTTTCAGAGTTAACACCAAAAAAAAGTATTTTGATTGAGATTAGATGTGCCTTATATATAAATTTGGAAATTATTTATAGGTTAGGCTTTTAATTACTATCAGGGCTATTAGCATAAACAAATTTTTGCTAAGCATTTGTTTATTTTTGAGTCAAGGTCTCACTATATATAGTTCAGGCTGGTTTTGAACTTAGCATGTAGCCTAGGTTGGCCTCAAACTCACTGTAGTGCTAATGTCACAGCCTCCTGATTCCTAGAATTACAACATGGGCCTTCATGACTGGCACTTTTATGTTTTTTGTGCTACCATTATTTGTACAGTAATGTTCTGGAAATAAAAAATTCTCTTTGACATGTTTTCAAATTTATTTTTCATGGATTTTCTTGATTAACTAAATTGTCAGCTACTGATTTTATAATAATTTCAAAATCACATTTGCCCACATTTTCCAATATTAATTTGTTATATTCTCTACCTCTTTATGCTTTATTGCTGCAAATAATAAAAAAATTCTGAATCAATAGTAAGATAGAGATAGCTTATGTGACTATATAACAGAAAGGTTTGACATAGGCAGAAGCAGAAATTTCCATGCAGAAAATGAGGTCTGAAAACAGGAAATCATTGCACCTATATCACAGATGCCATCCCAGATGCCAGTACTAGACTGTCATTGGTGTAACTCAGTTTTTTGCTCTCTCACCCTCTTTGCAGGAAACCATACCCAGCTGATGCCCCAAGGCAATGACTCCCTCTCTGACCCAGCAAGCTCTGCAACCTCTAACAACCTGACTGTGAACTCCAGAGGTGAGGCCATCCCCAGGACAGAACCTGCTCCTTCCCATGTCAGCACCACTGACCTGACTCTATCTCTCCTCAGACAGCAGACAACTGCGCCTCATGGACGGGGGCGGTCGCTGTGCTGGGAGAGTGGAGATCCTTCACCAGGGCTCCTGGGGTACCATCTGTGATGACAGCTGGGACCTGAGTGATGCTCACATCGTATGCAGACAGCTGGGCTGTGGAGTGGCCCTCAATGCCATGGTGTCTGCTCACTTTGGGCAGGGATCAGGGGACATCTGGCTGGATGAGCTGAACTGCACAGGAGAAGAGTCCCATGTGTGGAAGTGTCCTTCCCAAGGCTGGGGACAACATGACTGCTGGCACAAGGAGGATGCAGGAGTCATCTGCTCAGGTCTTTGCTCACATAGTCTAGTCTTGGATGGAGAAGGAGGGTATCCAGGATGGTGTCAGAGCCCTAGGTTTAGGTTGGAATTGCGGCCTAAAGTGTGCTCCTTGCCAGGGTCTGTTTTTCTAGGAGAGAAAATGTGGTGCTGTCACTTCCTCCTACATCAGGTAAAGATCTGTTACTTCCTTCTCAACTCTGTATCTCAGCAGTTCATTTTCTACAGAGCCTAGCGGAACTGAAGGGATACCCTTCAGTTTACCTGTTTCAAGTATGTGTCACCACTGAGTTTTAGGGTCAGTGTGGCATGTTGTACCATTGATTAAACTTGGGACCTTGTACATGCCAGGTGGTTCCTTAGGCCACCAAGCTATCTGCCAAGTCAAAACATCCTTATTTTAATCCTCATTACAAAGCTTTTTAGTTGTGTGAGGCAACATTGACAGGCTACAAGTATTAGAAAGTGGACATTTTTGGGGCTCCGCCTGTTGGCCTGCTCCCCAGTGACCATCCACATTCTTTTTCCCATGGTCTGTGTGATGTTAATTAATTAAATAAAACTTAGTTTTCCTCTCATCAGATCTCTTGGGACAAGATTTCTACTCATTGCTCATGACATTATTCTGGCAGAAAAAAAATCACAGGTTTAAATCTGCAAAACAAGTAACAAGTATAGAAGTTTCATTCTTTCCACTTAGTGAGAGCTTTTTAAGCAGATTAGCAGTGAGCATTCACCATTAGGTTTAAAGAAACAATAGAACACTAAGTATTGATTTCTCCCTGTGTCCTTTCTCCTTTCTGTTTCAGAGTTCCTGGCCCTCCGGGTGGTGAGCGAGGACCAGGAATGTGCTGGGTGGCTGGAGGTTTTCTACAATGGGACCTGGGGCAGTGTCTGCCGCAGCCCCATGGAAGACATGACCTTGTCAGTGATCTGCAGACAGCTTGGCTGTGGGGACACTGGGACCCTCAACACTTCTGTTTCTGCCAGGGAAGGTTCTAAATCCCATTGGGTGGATGGAATCCAGTGTCAGAAAACCGATGTTTCTCTCTGGCAGTGTACTTCTGACCCTTGGAACTCCAGATCTTGCCTGCCAAGGGATGAAGCTTATATTACATGTGCAGGTAATCTACTGTTTCCTTGGGTCAAGTCTCTATTCTTGTGTCAGTCCAGAGGGTGGAACATCAAAACTTAGTTATATAAAATCACTTAAAATCTGCTACTATTTTGTTCAGTTTTTTTACATGTAATATTTCATCCTCACAAGAAACTGCTGTCTAACCTTGTGATGCTCATTTAATTCAAATATGTAGGCTGAGGCTAGATAAAATTAAATACAAGTGCAGAATCTTATAGTATATTTTGACCAAATTGTGAAATCTAAGTATACTTGATCCCTCTTTTTTTCCCTTTTCTTTTTAGTGAATACAATATAGTGAAAAAAGCATTAGAAATGATAAAAAATTTCTCTAAATAAAGTAATAGGAACTCAACAATGGTTGCTGTATTCCATTTCATCTTTATATTTTATTATGTTTTAAAATTTTCTTTTAATTTTTTATTCATTTTAATGACAAAAATATAAAATAGCAATGAAACATTTTCAAAAGTAGGACAGTTACAATAATTAATACAGTGAATATTATTGTATTTATTCTGCATTTTATCTTTACATTAGTTACTTAGGTTACCAGGTATGAATGTGCAAAATTGGTTTAAAAAACCCAGAAAACAACTGGAATAAGGAAGTGGATAAAAAAAGTAGGCAAAAAGATATTTAGGTTTATATGCAGGATAATTTATATAACTGTACTGACAATTTCTTTTTTTTTTTTTTTGAAAGGAGCAGTTAGGGCTTAAAATTCTATTATTCTTTATTTTGATCCATCTGTACATAAATGAATAAATGAAGTTATCTTTAGATTAAACCATGAAGGATGATTAGGGTTCTTTCCAGGAAAATTGTAGAGATCACTTGGTCAGTGTAAGCACTGATGGGGAAATATTTTGTCTCTAAGATACTAAATAAATCTTCCAAGGGCAGAGCAGAGGGAGTGTGTGGGAATAACACATGATTATCTAAAATGGAAGTAACAGAGAGTGAAATTAAAAAAAAAACTGTCAATAACATCAACAATCCTGCTGCAAACACATTTTTTTTTGGGGGGGGGTGTTTCTGCTTCATCACAAGGAACTGGAGGAAAGTTGGGAAACTGGTTTCTCCACACTTTCATATTGAGTTTCTCTTATAAGAGTCCCAAACTTCTGGGGTGTAGCTGTTTGTCATCCTGGTCTTTCTCATTTTAATGCTATATCTTTCCCCACCTGACACAGCATATTCCATGGTGCCTTGCCTGAATTTCAAGCATGTCATCTTCCAATTTCTTTATAATTGAAATCTTCCCATCATTCCATGTTCTGTTCAATCTGTTCTCTGAAAACACTAGACCTCTGACAATTAAATACAAGAGAGACAGCATCCCAGCCTATTAGTGCATTGAATATCCCATTCCTTAAGTATCTTACTTCTCCTATATCTCAGTCTAATGCTATATCATTGACCAACAGTAGTTGAGGCATCTTTGAGATCTTATTTTGTCTTCTCTATGTCTTCTTCTCCTTATGACATAATTCCTTCATCTTTACCTTATCTTTGTTCTGACCAATTTTAACTAGATCACATGTTTTTATATTTGTACATATTTCTCTAAGTGATATGAGAGAAATTCATCCAACACTAGAAGCCTTTTCCTAGTGGAGAAGTACTCACTACTCCCACTCCTTTTCCTTTTCATTGAAATATAAAGAATTAAAATAATCTTCTAGAATTTACTTGCCTGTACTAGGTAATAGAAGCAGTGAATAACACCCAACTAATTTATATAACTCTACTGGCCATTTCATTTGTTTTTTTGAAAGGAGCAGTTAGGGCTTAAAATTCTATTATTCTTTATTTTGATCCATCTGTACATAAATGAATAAGTGAAGTTATGTTTAGATTAAAATAACACCCAACTAGTGTGCAACTGTCTTTTAATGATGTATAAGTAGCTTACAGTAGTTTTTAATTCATGAGTGCAGTCTCTGATGTCTATTCCACACTATAACACATTTCTAGAGTGCTTCTCTGACATGTACACTTGCTAAAGAATGGCATTTTTCTTTATATTATCTGCTTTGTGCATCTTGCTCCTTTAAGCCAAGCATCCACTCTTTTTTTTTTTCTGGTACCAGGGATTGAACTTAGGACCCTGTGCTTGCCAGGCAAGTTCTTATTCTATTGAGCTATCTCCCCGACCCCTAAAGCATCCATTCTTAAATGGTGCTTTTGTCTCAAGATTCTTTGGGGAATAAAAGTTTCAGCTTCAAACTCTTTCAGCAAATCTATAATTTTGCATCTGGTGCCCATTGCCTTCTATCAGAGGTCTACTAATGGGTTTTTTCTTTTCTTTGTCCCTCTTTAACTTTATCTTTTTGGATTGACTTTTCATTTTATCTTTCTGAATTTTTACTGTTTTTTTAATTCTTTCTAATTTTGGGTTTAGACCTGCTCTCCTATCCACCTCATAGAATGCTGTTCCACAGCTACACTCTTCCTAAGAGATCTTGTTGAGGTCTGTGGGCTTAGCGGTTATCATCAGAGTGAAACCTCTGAGTTACAAACCTCCAAAGTGTACTCTGTCCTAAATTCAAAACTTATGCATTTTACTGCTAATTCATATTGTCACTTAAATATATAATGGGCATGTAGAATTTGGTCTGCAATGTATGGTGCTTACTACCACACACAATCCTTGACTCTAAGTTTTCATTTTTTGCTATTGTCCCATCTAGTTAATGTCATTTGCATTCCCTAGTACTTAGGCTCAGTTCACCTCTGCTCTCCATTTCTTTTGTCCTTCAATTACACAGTAAGTTGTATGGTCTTTCTCGACAAATACCTTGTGCTGGGGAGATAGCTCAGTAGAATAAGCTCTTGCATGACAACCACAAGGTCCTGAGTTCAATCCTTCTTACTGCAAAAAAAAAAAAAAAAAAAAAAAGGACAGTGAGGTGTCTCAGTAGAATAAGAGTTTGCCTGACAAGTGCAAAAGTCTGAGTTAAATCCCAAGTTCTGAAAAAAAAAAGCCAAGAACAACAAAAACCTAAATAAATAAATAAATCTCTTTCTGTCTCCCTGCCATCTCAGCTCAGGAAACATCACTTGTTGTTAGTTTGTAAGACTACTCTTCAACAGAATTCACTGGTTCCCTTTTCTGTGCTCTTTTTCTTTTATAATATCCTCTCTATTCAATGTTAGAAATATATTCATTTTTATTACAAGTTGGTGTATTAATGTGGGAGATGTTGACATGCATTTAAGAAGTGACTTTGGCACAAATACTTGTGTATCACTGGAACAAAAATAGCTGCAAAATATGTCACAGGATTATTTAATTAACTTATTTAGCAAAATTGAAAGGAGATATGTTGTCACCTTGATAGATTCCTCGGGTTTTTATAAGAATGAGGGAGGGAACTCTTTGAATTTCTCCAGGGACTGGATTCTCATTGATGTGTGGAAATCCATACTTTTGGTTTTAGTGTGAGTATAAACAACATAAGCAGGGCTCATCAGTGTGAGTTCTCTAGGATTGTTTGGTGCTGTCTGGAAAAGAGCACTGGAAACACAAAGGAGATATTAGATGAGGCTCTGCTTTTAGACTCCACTTCCCATGCAGCCAATCTTCTTCTCTCTGCCCTGCATTGGCCACATCTGCGCTTGGTATACTCACACATGTTTGATACTGAAAAAATTGTGTTCGTAATTTGTTTTAGGCTTTGAAAGTATTGCCTTTTTATTTCACTGAAAACTGTTTTGTACGAAGGAAAGCATATACAAACGAAAAAGGAAGTCAATCATAGCACATTTCCACCAGTCCAGTCACATTCCTGTGACATGAATAGGATGAATAAATGAGAAAGACCATTTTCTAGATCCTCCATTTGTGTACAAAAATGTCCCAAATTATACAGCAGCTCATTAATTCATGAACTAAATTTGTTCTATGAATTTGTAAAAGATGACTACAGTGTGTGCGTGTGCGTGTGCGTGTGCGTGTGTGTGTGTGTGTGTGTGTGTGTGTGTTTGGGAAAGATGGCTGAAGACATGATTGTCACTCAGTGTGGTTTGCAAACAAAAATGTTTTGCCAAACCCTTCTGTTTGAAAAAACATTATTTGCAACCAAAAGGCTCAAGAAGCATGCTACCACTCACTACCCATTAAAATTATAGCCTTATGATGTCTTTCTACTTGCTTTTATAATATTGGAATTATATATTCAAGAATATTTCTAAATTGGCTTTCATCAGTAAGCAAATTATTCTGGCTAGTATTTCAAAGCAACTGTACAAGATTGCATTCATATTATATAAATGCTGTTTTTTATTAAATGGTTTTCCTATATACTTGAAATTGTTTTCAACTTTTCTACCTATAAATAATCTTATAATAAATACTTTTGTTTTTTAAAGTAATTTTATTGAGAAACAAATAGCAATGAGACAGTTTCAAAACCAGTTAGTAGGACAGTTTCAATAATTAATACATTGCATATTGTTGTCTTCTTAGTGGTTATTCTTAGCATAAGATAAAGACATGATATCCTGTCCACAAACACTATAGTGAAAATCTTTCTGTTCATTGAAATAAGAGAAAGTAGCTGTATATCTATCCTAACTATTTTGAACAGAGAGATACAAAATAGTCTTCATTTGTATCCCCTTTTATGGTTTAGTTTTTTTACAGATGGGTATTCCATTGTGATTTAAATATTATAGGTGCGTGAATTCAGCAAAATATTCCAAAATAGCCTAGTAGTCCATAAGAGTAGTGTGTTATCCATAGGAATGGCAATGTCAGATGTTGTTGACTTGAGCCCTTTACAGCTCAGCCTATTAATATAGCTTTACATTTTTACTTCTTTTTTATGCTTTTCTGCTGGATAGTTAATCCTGAAACCCTGTACTGCAGTTTGTAGATCCTTTGTCAGTAATAAATACTCTTTAACACGTGCCACTCTTGCTGTTAATTTTATTGGCTGTTAATTTTATTGTCTATAAAACTATATAATTTTATAGTTATATTATCAGATCACAAATGTATACATTGGAACTGAAATTGTAATATTTTTTCTAGAACTGTTAATTTTCAAATGACTTCTTATTTCTTCACATGAAACATTCTATTTTCTACGATTTGTCTATTAAGGTCAAGTGCATTGCGTTTCTGAAAAACCATCGCTGTTTCATAGCCTACACTTATCATTCTAAGATATTTGAAGTCTGAGATAAGTGAAATAGATCTCACTGGCTCCAGTTTAAACCTATGGAACCATCAAAACTTTAGGATTGGAAAGTTTTAGATTTCATTCTTTTCTTCCATCCTGCTTTTGCATTTAAACATGGTTCAATTTCCTTTGAACATTCCTTTAATTCTGTCCATGACACACACTCACTCACTCTGTCTCTCTCTATCTCATGCATCATTAGGTTTTTTAAACATTGTATTATGAGTGTGATCCAGATTCAAGTGGAGCGGATGTGGTGATAAATATTACAAGGCAGTGCTTCACTCTTTCACTCTCCTTGCCTATTTCTGTTCTCTCTTTTTTCTTCTGTGTAGGCTGAAGGGCTATTCAACCATAAGACTACAGGTTGATTATATACTTCTTAAAGTACAAGATCATTCCTTGAGAGGTAGTGAGGTCTCCAAACCTGAGAGTGAGCAAGCTCAAAACAGAAATCCTTATCACTGAGATTGGAGGTAATCCAGGAGCCTTGACAATATTATTTGGTAAATAAACACTAAATATCATATTTTAGCAGATAGAATCTGTATATGACTGGTTTCCTTATACTGTTTCACATTCACATATGCATTTCAGTTCTGTGGTTTTTTGGTTCAATTTTTATTTGTGTCATCACAGGTGTTATTTCTACTAGATGAATATGTTTAAATTTCTCTTCTACAACTTAGCTATTGCCTATGTACCTATCATTTTATGACTCCTACTCCTACTCCTCTTAAAGAATCAAAATCATTCCATTAATCTTGATTAATACTTTTACATTAAAAATTAAGTGCAATAATGAATACAAATTATTTTTCTGTTATGTAGTAATGCTTAACAATGAAAGCCATCAACATTGATTTACATTTCCCTTATCCCACTTGTTAGCAAAATTTCACAGAATTGTTTTCAGCAGATCCTGTGCAAAGAAAACTTCTCAAACCATTACAACATTCAAAACGAGAGATAAAAACCTTGGTGACTACTTCTGAGTGTCACTCAAAGAAAGAAATGGTTCTTTAACAGAAAAAAGTAATGTTCTATTAACACCATGTGGCATGTTTCAAAGAATTTTAACAACAAATTGAAAAAAAATGTATTTGGTACCGCACAGCTCAGTGATCATCGTTTTATACTCTCGCCAGCAATGAGATTTCAGGCATGTTTTACTACACCAGGTCTCAGTGGTGAGCTCAGTGCACCTGTGGGTGGGGCCAATGTGTCATGTGGTGCAGGGCATCAAAGCGGATCTCTGCTCTTCCCCGAGGAGGTGTTTCATCAGCTGAGCTGTCTCTCTTGCCCTTAACAACAAATTCAAATTCAAAGCAAGTCAGTGAGAAAATTTTTCCATTTTTTTAACTCTCTTTTTTCGCCATAATTTTATTAATAAACAAGTAGCAATGAGAGAGTTTCAAATCAAATTGGTAGGACAGCTTCAATAATTAACACACTGCATACATTCTTTTTAGCGGCTAATTGCTGTACAAGATGAGGACTTGATATCCTATTTACACACACCATTAGAACAAATCATTCTATTCATTAAGAGAATATAACTATATACCTGTCCTAACCACATTGAATACACAGATACAAAATGGACATTCATCTATATACCCTTTTTTGTTAAGTTCCATTATTTGAATAATTTACATATGTTTTGACTGTTGTACAAAACAAAGGTATCTGTCAAACTTCTGGGAGTAGTTTGTTTACACTACAAAAATTTTCAGGTATTTTTAAAATTAATTAATTTATTTATATTTGGAAGAACCTAGGATTGAACTCAGCCCCTTGTGCTTGCCAGGGAAGTGCTTATATCACTGAGCCATCTCCCTGGACACTAGGTTTTTTTTGCTTTTTTAAAAATTTTTTTTTCAAAATTTTACTGATAAACAGCAATGAGACAGTTTCTAATCAAATCGGAATTACAGTTTCAACAAATAACACACTGCATATATTCTTCTTAGTGGTTAATTGCTGTACAAGATGCGGACTTGAGATCTTATTTATAAACACCATTAGAACAGATCATTCTATTCATTAAGAGAATGCAACTATATATCTATCCTAACCACTGTGAATACACAGATACAAAATGGACATTCATCTG
>NW_004524976.1:37626-38249 GCF_000260255.1 Octodon degus | reverse complement strand
CATATACAACCTTGAAGCAGGACAGTCCCACAATATTCCTTTTCCTGTCTTTTGCTTTCATTCACCATCCCCTTCTTCTTGGACACCCACGTACCCAAGAGACATCATAGCAGTAATTGACGTGTCATGACAAGCCACCCATGTTCAGACTACCAGAATGACAGGCACTCCAAATATGATACTACTGTTACAAATTACCATCTGTAGTGCAGTAGGTTAGTTCACAGGTATCAGTATATATAGTTAGTCAGGATGAAAATCTTTCCAATTAACTGCTAGATTAAAAAATCTTCTGAAGATTCTCAGGATCATTGCCTTTCTCATCTTTTACAATTAACTGTATGGTTTAACATTGTCATGTTTCCTAGCTCTTCTCCTTTCTCTCTCTTGATTAGTTAGTCCTTGAGTTCCTGCTTTCCTATAACTTGTATTATATGTTTCTATTTGCATTTTTTCTTTGGAGTTCTTATACTAGGGAGATTATATGATATTTACACATGTGTGTCTGGTTTATTTCACTTATGAATATATGATCAAGTGGCATCCATTTCAATATAAAGGCTGGGAGTTTATCATTCTGAATAGCTGAATAATACTCCATTGTGTAAAAATACCACATCTTT
>NW_004524976.1:25722-28878 GCF_000260255.1 Octodon degus | reverse complement strand
TTTTTAACAACAAAAAAATTAAGATTTTTATGAACATGTACTAACTCTCCACAATAAGAATATTTTCTTTTTGAGGGGTACCAGGGTTCAAACTCATGATCTTGCACCTGCCAGGCAAACACTTATTTCACTAGTCTGTCTCTCCAGCCCCACCTAATTCTCCACAACAAATGTAATCATTATGCACTACAAACATGTAATAACAAAAAGTTCACCACAGGAATTGAAACTTGGGTCTATGGATGTCTTCCAGAGACTAAAGCTCAGAATTCTCAATGGAAATCACCCAGATCTCCTCAAGCCAAATAAAAGCATGTCAGTCAACATCCAACATCAAGTGATGTTGGTCATGTTATGTCTCCTGCCCACTTCATCTACATGAACATGGGAGCCTAGGGAGCAGCCCAGTCTCCCCTAACCCAGACTGCCCCAATCTGTTCCTGCAGGGCAAAGACCAAAGAGCTGTCCAGACTCTGGCCCCTGCACAGGTACCTCAGAACTCTTTTCTCCTTTTTAATACCCAGGGTCTTCTTCCCTCTACCAGGGCAGTAAGAGCAAGTCTTGTGTCCTTTGCAGACAGAGAGAAGCTGCAGCTCATCGGTGGTGATGGCAAATGCTCAGGGAGAGTAGAGGTGTGGCATGAAGGCTCCTGGGGAACAGTGTGTGATGACTCTTGGGGCCTGGCAGAGGCCGAGGTGGTGTGTCAGCAGCTGGGCTGTGGCCCTGCCCTGGATGCCCTGGGAGAGGCTGCATTTGGCCCTGGAAATGGAAGCATCTGGCTGGATGATGTAGAGTGCCAGGGCCGGGAGTCCTCCCTGTGGGCCTGTGCCAGGGCACCCTGGGGACAGAGTGACTGCAAGCATGAGGAAGATGCAGGTGTGAGGTGCTCAGGTGAGTCCCAGGGGCAGGGGCATGGGCTGTGGCTGCAAAATTGTGTGTGTGTGTGTGTGTGTGTGTGTGTGTGTGTGTGTGTTTCCAGGAGCCCTTCCTAGACTGCCCTCTGCACAGTACTTTGGCTCGAGAGAGGCTGAACTGTGAACTCCTCACATGGGGGAGAGAAACATGTGTAGCCATAGTAGTTGTGACCTGGTTATTGTCTAGTCAACGAAGGGCACTGACCCCAATTTCTTTCTCCTCTCATCAGGTGAAAAAAATACTCCTCTCTCCACCCCTAAATGTAAGTGGTTCTTCTGTATGGTGAAACGTAATAGCGGAAATGTTCTGAATTTTCATAACCCACACTATGGAATCTCACATTCTTCTTACAAAAATTCCTGTAGACTTTGTAATATAGTGTTAGAGACAATAATTAAATTTGTTAAGTTGTATCAGCAAAGGGCACCTATGGCTCAACAGCATTACCTTAGGGAAATCCTTTAGAGTGAGACTGAAGCAATAGTTGTCACAGGTTAGTGTGGGATTTGGGCTTGTATATTTGGCCTCAGATAGATGCACTGTAATAGGGGATAGCGGAGGACTGAGATAAGTGCTTTCCTCTGAGTTTATGAATTTTCTTTTTTAATTTTTCATTCATTTCAGTGACACAAAATAACAGTGAATCAGTTTCAGTTCAGGTTAGTAGGACAGTTACAACAATTACTACATTGCATATTTTCTTCATAATATTTATTCAGATGACAAGATGCAGATATGATATCACGTCTAAACAATGCTATTACAAATCATTCTTCTCATTGAACTAAAAGAAAGTAGTCCTATATCTATTCTATAATATTCTATAATATATATATTACAGACTTCTCCAAATACAGCTCCTCTACCAGCAATGGAGTATCCATCTCTGACAAAACAAAATGAAAAAGGGGGATATAAATATAGGACCATTTTGTAGTAAGTTTATGGCCTTTTCTAAAGTCATGTTTCCTTCTCAGGCACAAATTCAGTCTCACCCTCTGTACCTGGCTACTTCTCTGTATATCAGATCCTCAGCATCATCCTGGGAACACTTCTTCTGCTGGTCCTCATTATCTTGGGAACTCAGCTGGGCAGATGGACAGCAGGAATTCAAGGTGGAGTTTGGGCCGAGGGGATGGCTCAGTAGAATAAGCAGTTGCTTGGCAAGGTGGAGTCTAAGGTTGAAGATGATCTTGAAAGTATCTTGGGAAAGACTGAACTAGTTATGACTTTTTAAAAAAGTATATATGACTAACGTGTATTCTTTTCTTGAAATCTATCTTCTGAATTAGTGACTTGGACTTGGATTTGGATTTAATGTGTAAGCTATTAAATATGGTGATGTAATTAAAAAATGTCAGTACAACTGTCTACAGCACAGTTAGGGTCATGAGACCTACTTATGTCCCTTTAGATCATAGAGTTAAGAAATGGAGGCTGGCAACCAGAAAGATTTCTTGAAGACAATTACTGGGAAATAAAATAATTGTCTAGTTGTAAGACATATGCCTGAAAACTCATGTTGCTTTCTCCAGCTTTATCCAGTGAAGATGCTGTTGATGAGGCCTTGTATCAAGAGATAGAGTACCTTGAGAAATCAGAAAAGACGGATCTTCTGAACAAAGCAGGTGTGTTACACACCCTCCTTTCTGTTCATGAATTTGTCATCAGTATGCATATCTTCAACAAGCACAGACCCACTGTTACCTCAAGCTTACAGAGTATATTAATTATCTTTCCATTCTACAATAGAACTCATGAGTTTATCAAATATAAAGACAAACTTAACCTTGCCACACAGTTTTAGAGATTTTAGTACATGATCACATTGCCTCATTGCTATGGGGCATCTAGTAGAATGAATTTCTCACTTTATGATCTCCAGGGAGCAAAGAGGTCAAGGAGAGTTCAAGGTTGCACCTCCTCATGAGGGTGTATCCCCAGTGATTTAGGACCTCCCACCAACCTCACTTGAATTTTTGCCACATTTGTACAATACAAAACTGAGGGCAAAGCTGTAAACACACAAACCATGGATAAGAGCTGAAAACTAAATCATGGCACACAGCCAGCCTCTTACAAAGACAGGAACTTAAAGTCCACCATCTAGAAGAATAAAGCCTCAATATTTTCTCTGAATTATCCTCCTATAATTCTTCTAAGTGTCTGTCTCACTTGTTTTTTTCTTAATCATTTATTTGTTTGTTTGTTTGGTACAGGGTCTTGCTATTCATTTCAGAC
>NW_004524976.1:8015-24132 GCF_000260255.1 Octodon degus | reverse complement strand
TGCAACATGTCGATTCCACAGGCAGTGGTTATGATGATGTTGAAGAGATACTTGTTCCTGAAATTCGTTCTTCCCTTGGGAGGAGTGAGAGGAACTTTGTTCCAGAAGGAAGAGATGGTGCCAGGCATTTTCAGACAGACGGCTGCAAAGTTCTTTATCCAATAGAGTTACAGTCATGTACAAGATGATTCTGAACCCATTGATCATATGTATTCCTTTGCTATAAGTACTTAGATAGCCTTGTGTACCTAGGTGGTGTCCACTCCTCTCTACTCCTCGTTGTAGCTATTATATCCTTTCTTAAAGAAGAAATTTTGTATTCTCTGTGTTATACACACCATACATTAGATGTAGACTTACACTGTAATTGAAATCAGAAATTCTGAAATGACACCCAGGATTTCTAGATACATTTAACTTTATGACAAATAAACATAATTTCCCAACTACGAGTCCCTAAGGGCTTAGGAAGGCAGGTTTTATAGGGTTGCAAGCAAGAAGTAGAGTACTTAGCTGTCTTTGATTGTTCTTACAAAATGCACCATCATGAGCAGCTATGCATTGCAGTGGCCAGCATTTTTTAAGAGACAGAAGCAACCAAAACTGTGACACACTGTCAGCCCAGCAACTGAAGAATTTGGTATGGGAGTGGAGGGCATTTTTGCTATAGTATGAGTTACTGGTATGAGAACTGTTCACACATCTGTCTGAAAATACCTGGAACCAACTTAGTGCTTTTGCTCTCATTTTAATTGCCTACAGCAATATATGTAGGCACTCTTTCAAATTGTGAGCTGTTTGTAGCTTTTTTTTTACTGATAAGTAAATCATTTCTATGAGCTCTAAGTATTTTGTTTAAGAAGACATATAATAACATTTTCAAAGGTGACATTGGGCATAATTAATGCACAGTGTGAAATGACTTTTGTGATCTTTAATTTGAAGATCACAAAATTTCTTTACTTGGATGAAGAGATGCATTCTCTTCATTATTTCAGTTGAAATATAAGGTCAGGCATTCTGCACAAGTAGAGGAAGAGTCCATTAAGGAGCAAGATATTTTGGGATTAGTTTGAACTGTTCCCTTTTAGCATTTGCAAAGGGACTCAAACTGTTTTCATGAAAACTTTGAGATCAAGATTGTTCTATTATTGAAGGCTGGCCAAATAATTCAGTGAATTAAAGCACCTGCATGCATGCACAGGGACCAGTGGTACGATCCCCAGGCATGCTGTTCTGGCCCTGATCCCAGGGCATGCTGAAACGGAATTGAGACTGGACATTGTGGTGTGCGCCTGTAATTCCAGCTCTTGGGAGGCTGTGAACATGCGGATCACTGCTAGTCTGATCTAGTAGTGAGACACTGAACAATCTGTAGAACCTTCCCTAAAATATAAATAAATAAATAAATAAAGTCAAGAATGTTCTATTATTGATACACTGAGGAGTGATGAGGGGCCATCTCCTATCTCCATTGCTTAAGTAATCTTTCCTGCCTGGTATGTAAAATAATACCTCTGTCTCTTTCCCCGGGTTTGCCATTAATATCACTCCTCTTTCCCATTACTCAGATCCAGAGAAGATTCTATGTAAAACAAGAATGAAGTATGAAGTATGAAGTCTGGTTTGGTGTTGTACACCCGTAGTTCCATCTCTAAGCACACAGAGACAGTAGGCTCACTGAGAGTTCAATGCTAGCCTGGGGTACATAGAGAGTTCAAAGTCAGGCTGAGTTTAATAGCAAGGCACAGTCTCAAGTGCTGACCCTCATGAAAAAGATCCAGTATGAGGGAAGCTCATCTTACCTTTCAGAGAAGTCCTCTCTCCACGCAGATATCTAGCAGTCATTTCTACACTAGTCTTTCCATCTGCAGGCACAACATTCACTGTTTTTCTGTCATCTCTCAAATCTGCACTCTCCTTTACTATTTCAGGCAACTCTCTTCAGACTCCCAAGAAGCCACCCTCTCTTTCATGGAAGAGATGGGATCCCCAGTGGCCTTGAGCCAAGAAGAAAGTGGCTATGATGATATTGAGCTGGGTGCTGTATAGTGCCTTGTTTGCAGCAACCACGTGGGCAGATTCCTCCTGTGTGATTTATTTCTCAAACAAATGAGAAAACTTTCTTGTTAATGATTGCAAAGTGTTAACATGCTTCTGTTATGAACAATGTTAATCACAGTGAACATTCAAATCCTTGCTGCCTAGTGTTATTCTTCATAACGAGGTATATTGATCCCCCACTAACTTTGGAAAATGGTGTCATTTCCACAGTCTTTTGACTGAGTGAAATCTCAGTTGGTACACTCCTGTTATTTTGTTCAAAAGATCATACTCTTGTCTTCTGATAGGTTCAAAGATATTCTTTACTGAAATAGCATAAAACATGAAAAGTTACCCTGAAGTCAGTGCTTGTATTTAGGAGAATGATCAGAAACAGAGAATGGGTCAGGGAGATAGCTCAGTGGCTTGAGAGCTTGCCTAGCAAACAGAAGGTCCTGAGTTCGATCCCTGGTTCCAAAAAAGTAAAATAGCAGGACAACAAAAAACAGAAAAAGATACCCACAGGTGTTCCAGAACTGAGTATTCCAAAAAATATTTTTATTTCTTCTTTTGAAAAAATCCTGGTAGTGTAATGCAAAGTGAATGGGGTTGGTGAGTTGTATGGGAAATGCATGAAGCTCTTGTAATTTGACCCAAATTTTACAACAACTGAAATGCATTTGTACATAAGTTCATACTTTAATTCAGCAGTCTTTTTAATTGTCTTTTTAATTATGTATTAGTTTTATTTTTTATCTTTGCAATAAATGATTACGTCCTTCACGAAAAGTAGTGCATGTCGGTAATACATGTTTATTAATTCCCCTCCTCGTCCCTCCATCTCTTTGTCCTCTTCTGTTTTGCTAAGTTTCTCTCTCCCTGCTCCCTATAAAACCCTCTACACATCTTCATTCCCTATTAATTTTCAATTCTTATTATTCATCTCATTCTATTGCATTCTTTTTGCATTGGTATTATTTCATTTATTTATTTTTTTTAATTTATTGAAAGATAAATAGCAATGACAGCTTCAAAACAGGTCAGTAGAACAGTTACAATAGTTAATACGTTAAATATTGTCTTCATAGTAGTTATCCATAGCATATGATGCAGATATGATATCTTGTTTAAACACTATTAATGCAAATCTTTATCATTGAACTAAGAGAAATCAGCTGTATATCTATCCTAATTTGTATATGCAGATATAAATATATATTTTTCACTACAAAATAATCCATTTGTATCTCCCTTTTTTGTTTACTTTTGTCAGAGATGGGTATTTTATTGCCATTCAAATATTGTAGGTGCGTGAATTCAGCAAAATAATCCAATATAATCCAGTAGAGCACAATAATAGTGTGTTATCCATAGGACTGACAATGTCAGAATTTGTTGACTTGAGCCTTTTACAACTCAGCATATTAATATGGCTTTATGTTTTATGGCTGGTCCAAGTGCAGTGGTATTTATTTTATTTTTTAACGCCGTATTCATATTTGTTTTATCCCTAAGACCTCTAAGTTCCCCAGTTGCAAAAGCTCTCTGAGTAGCTATATTTGCTGTAGAGTTTTGTCTTGTCAAACTGTTATCACATATTTTCTGTAGCCAGGGAGAGGGGCAAGTGAAATGTTGTAATTATTCTGCCCATTTATTTATTCCGTTCATTTGTTATTTATTCTGTTCATTTATTTATGAGTGACTAATTGAAAAAAATATATTATTTATATGTAAGAATAATGAACATTTCCACATTTACATCCTAGCTGTGTAGTTTTTAAACTAAATTTTTTATATTTAATATCTTTTACATATTGTTTTCAAAAGTACAATGTGAATTAGTGTCAAAAGTATTCAGGAAATGATAAAAGCTTTCTAATATTCATTACTAATTTCTGCAATTATTTTTCAAAAATTTTCTACTGAGTCCAGAAATAGTACAGGTCCAGCATGTGAGTGGGAGAACTTCTGCACCACTGTGCCCACTGGAACCCTCCAGACCCAGCCCAGGCTGGGCATACAGACCTTGTGTGAAACTCTTGAGCTGAAGTCCCTGCAGACAGGCTAGCTGCCAGAATCACCCAGCTAATCCAGGAGCAGAACATCTTGCCAGAGGGGCACAGCCAGTTCACTTAAAGGGTGCAGCAGAAAGAAGTTGAGCACAGCTGCCAGAACAGAGCCAGGAACTTTAGGATGAGTTCAAACTTCATACTTTGGACCTGGTAAGCTGAGACACTTTGTTAGACCCAGATCTATAAGAGCATTCTCCCTCTTTCTCTCTTGACTGAGAGATGGGGGAAAAGGTAACCGAATTGAGCTAGTCTGCCTGGAAGACCCAAGGTACATCCAAGGTGAGGTGATCAGATAGAATTTAGGGGAACTAGCTTAAATACAAATTCCCTATTTAATATCTTTTTATCTACATAGACATAATGCTTGCTCTTACTGTCCAAAGTACAAACCCATTAGTTACAAAAATTTTCACCTGCTAAATATCACTACCCAATATTAGTATTTCTAATTATATTTCTGTAAATACAAAACTATAACTGCCTTAACCATATAATCTCTCTTGGGTAAGAATTTCAGTAGGCGCTAAGGTAATAACAGCACCAAAGCTCTACACCAAAGGTCAGAGGAATGCGGGAGACAGTAGCACAGAAGAAATTGGGAATCGCACAGCTGAAATCTCTGAATTAATAGCTTCTGTAGTAAAGACACTCCTGGTGGATGCTATAGAGGATATTGGATCAAAAATAACCTCTAAAATAAAAGTAAGAAATCTCTGAATTAATAACATCTGAAGTAAAAAAAAAAAAACAGTGGCAGAAGGGTATAGGGGAAATCAAGTCAGAAAAGATCTCTGAAGTAAAAAAGGAAAGGATAACTACAATGAAGGAATTAATAACACCTTCTAAAGAAGAAACATAAAAAGTAGAGGAGAATAGAAAAATGATGGAATCCTTGAATGAGCAATATAGGAAAGAAATAGATCACATGAAGCAGAGTCAAAGAGACATAGAAAAATAAAATCTCAATCACAAGCTTGCAAAACTTTTTGAGTGAAAGCGAAGATAGAGTTTAGATCTTGAAGACACCATCGCAGCTAGTGAAAAGGTAAGAAAAAGATCTCTTGAAAATTACTAGGATGCAAGAAAAAATAGCAATATCTTCAAGATGATGTGAAAACGAACAACGTGAGACTAATAGGCAACAATGAGAAAGAAGTCAACAATTTACCACTGCGTGTAATACTAGGGACATACTTGGAATCCCTGTCATTCTGGTCTTCTAAAAGCATACTGGTTCTGAGTTCTAATGTCATTTCAATTACTGCTATACTATCTCTCAAGTAAATGTTTGTTTCAAAAATATGGTAATAAATGAGAACAAGGGACAAGAAAAAAATCATAGGATTCTCCTTCTACAATGTTGTATATGGTTAGACTTTTAAATTTCTGTGTAAAAATCCATAAATGTTTATTTCTATCTTTTTAAAATACTGTTTTATTTTTAATTTATTTTTTAATTTTCACATTCTTTTTTTTCTTTTTTTTTCTTTTTTATTTTTAATAACTTTATTGAGAAACAAATAGCAATGAGACAGATTCAAAACCAATTAGTGAGATAGTTTCAATAATTAATATATTGCATATTGTTGTCTTCTTAGTGGTTATTCATAGTATAACATGCACAAATGATATCCTATCCACAAATACTGTTAGAACAACACTTTCTATTCATTGAATTAAGAGAAAGTAACTGTAAATCTATCTTTTTTTTCTTTTTCAACAAATAATACACTGCATATGGGGAGAAGACACTCCCTCAGGCTTTCACAGAGAGCACATTGGCCAAGCATTGGCCGTGACTCATCCACATGGCTGAAACTGACAAAGGTTCTACAATCTGAGGTACAGGATCTCAGGATAAATCCTGAGGGCATTTCACTGACCTTGTCAGACCAAAAAGCTACAACTCTTGTTTCACAGGTCCTGCTTTACCTTGGTCTTAACCATCCAGTAGAAAAGTATGAAGATGAAATATAGGAAGTAAAGCCATGTTGTTATGTTGAGCTGTGGGGGACTCAGGTCAATAATTTCTGACATTGCCAGTTAAACAGAAGACCCAATGCTATTGTGGGCTACTGTACTCTTTTAGAATATTTTGCTGAGTTTACACACCTATAATATTCAACAACGGAACTTAAAAAAATTGGGGTATAACTATGAATGTCCATTTTGTATCTGTGTATTCAAAGTGGTTGGGATAGATTTATAGTTGCATTCTCTTAATGAATAGAATGATTTTTTCTAATGGTGTTTGTAAGTAGGATCACAAGTCTGCATCTTGTACAGCAATTAACCACTAATTTTCACATTCTTTATGGATTTAAAGTTAAGAATATCAACAATTGAAATAAAATGCCTGTTCCATGGTATGTGTTAGGTGTTTGGTATTCAGACAGATACTAATGTTAAGCTCAACAGCCTATGTTTTGGGGTAATAATATCATTAAGTGTCTCGTCTGCAGGGTTAACAACTTAAGGTTGCAGACCAAGAAGTTAGAGAAAAAGAAAGGCTACAAGGATAGCCCATATTTTGGCCCTAGCCATTCAATGTCATTGAGGACTCAGGACATAAAAGAGAAACTGTACTATAACATCCTGTAACTCAGTGGTGTCCCAAATTTTCTGATCAAGAGATTATGGGACAACAGAAGAAAGTGATTGACAGTGCAGAGTGTGCCTAAGGAGAGTCACATGTAGAGAAAACATTCTCTCAGGCTTTCACAGAGTGCAAATTGGTCAAGCAATGGCCGTGACTCATCCACATGGCTGAAACTGACAAAAGATCTGTAAACTGCTGTACAGAGCTTCAGAGTAAATCCTGAGGGCATTTGACTGAACTTGTCAGATAAAAAAGTTACATTTTTTGTTACATAGGTCTTACTTTATCTTGGGCTTAATGATCTGCCAGAAAAAGTATAAAAATGACTTATAAAAAGTAAAGTCATACTAATATGCTTAGTTGTACAAGGCTCAAGTCAACAACTTCTGACATTACCAGTCATGCAGACAACCCACTCCTATTATGGAGTACTGGACTATATTGGATTAGTTTGCTGAATTCATGCACCTACAATATATGAATGGCAGTGGAATACCCATCTCTGACAAAACTAAACAAAAAAGGGGGATACAAATGAAGGACCAGATTGTACTAAAAATAATATATGTCTGTATATACAAAATAATTAGCATAATATCTAAACAGCTACTTTCTCTTAGTTCAAGGAGAAGAAAGTTTTGAACTGATAGTGTTTAGGTAAGATATTATGTTTGCATCTTGTATTATAAAGAACTAATACAAATACAACAATATGCAATATATCAATTATTGTGACTGTCTTACTAACCAGGCTTGAAACTCTCTCATTGCTATTGCTTTCTCAATAAAATTAATATTAAAAACAAAAAAATATTGTTATAGTTTGTGTCTCATTGTCCCCCCAAAGCTTCATGTTAGTTATGGGGTAGTCGTGGCTGGAGTAGCAATGAGTTGCTTGAGGGGCGATTCAGGGTAAGATCAGAGGACTAAGCTGGGGCCCGAGGGGTGGGGCCAGAAAGGCGTGAACCTTTAAACTGGCTAGCTTCTGCTCTCTCAGATATGTGGAGAGGTCATCCTGGGCAAGGCACAACCTCAGTCTCTCCTCCAGTGTTTTGAAACCTCCAGTAACTGTGAGCTAAGTAAACCTTTCCTTTCCTCATTTTGAGTGTTGGGCATTTGTGCAAGCAATTAGAGAAGAATAACTAACACAGAATTTGGTATCAGAGGAGTGGGGTTGTTGCTGTGGCTATACATGATGATGTGTATTACAAGATTTTGGAAATTGCTTATGGAAAGAAATAGGAGGTTTGGAGAAGTTGCCTACAAGCGAAGAGCTGGAACAGCTTTGAGTATTCTGTAGTGAAGATTCTGGTCAGAGCTCAGACCAGAATACTAATAGAAAACCTTCCTTTAAAGACCAGGCTGGGGAGGATTTTTCTGGGAAGAAGTACTGCATTGGTTGTTGGACTCCAGATCATTTGTGTTTTGGCTTGGCAGAAAGTTTGTCTAAATTTTGCTCATGCCCAGAGACTTTGCCTGAGACTGATTAAGCATGGCAGACTGACAAATCTTGGAAAGGAAATCACAAAGCACTCAAATACTGGGGCAGTGCCATGGTTATTCTTGGCGGTTCTTAGTCAGATTTATGTTGAGAATGAAGAGAAAAGAGTCCAGCAGAATGACCTAAAATGTGTGTGTGGCCAGAAAGAAAACTTCAATAGAACTGTGGAAAGCAAAGATAGAGATGAGATCTCCATTGCCCAGGAGGAAAAGGAGAATAGAAAAGATGTCTTGAAGGTGTCACAGGAGGTGGAATGTCCTCACACTTTGCAGCCTCAGAATCAAAATGGTGAGGGACTTTGATTTTGGGAGAAAGCTGCAGAACCCTATGTTCCAGAATGGAGGCTGCGGCCACTTCAGATTACTGAATTGTGCCAGCCTAGAGAATCTGTTCCTTAGAATCAGGGTCAGAGTGCTCAGCAAACCAGGCACTTGACCCCTGCATCTAAGAGAGAGGTAAGCCTGGCTACTGTTCCAGCTGGCAGCAGACCTTGGCATCATCCATTTGTCATTGGTTTCAAGCATATTTAGACACAGTTTTCTTTTCAATACTATATCTCCAACAAATTGCACTTCTCTTGTTCATCATTTCACTGTTTTCTTTTTCTAATCACTATTTCATCTCTGTTCTTTTCTCTTTCTGTATTTATTCAAGTATTCAACAGCTTTAAACTGATGCCTTCTAAGTGGCTGTATTTACTCTGATTTTTTTCCCATTACATTATTCTTTTATATTACTAGATATAGAGATGGGAGGACACAAAAGTCAAACACTATTTTTTTTCAGTACTGGGGATTGAACTGAGGTCCTTTTACTTGCCAGGCAAGTGTTTATTGTACTGAGCCATCTCCCCAGCCCCAAACATTGCATTCCTGGTAGGGCAATAGGTGGTTTGAATGGTTTTTATCAGATTGAGTAATAGGCCATCTATTGCAATTTTCTGAAGGACTTTGAACATGAGTGAGTGTTTGACCTTGTCAAAATTTGTTGCTGTAGTGACTGACATGATCGTGTGATTTTTGGATTTGTCTCTATTGATATAGTGTATTACATTTATAGACTTGCATATACTGAACCATCCTTGCATCCCTGGGATGAATCCTACCTGGTCGTGGTGTATGATCTTCTTGATGATTTGCTTTATTTTATTTGCTATGAGTTTATTGAAAATTTTTGCATCTATGTAAATGAGGGAGATAGGCCTGTTGTTCTCTTTTTTAGTTGTGTTTTTTCCTATTTTTTGGTATCAGCTTAATACTTGCCTCCAGGAATGATTTTGGGAGAATTCCTTCCATTTCAATTTCATTGAAGATTTTGAGGACTACAGGGATTATATCTTTTGGAAACTTCTTGCCGAATTCAGCTGTGAATTCATCTGGACCTACACTTTGTCGGTCTTTTTTTTAAATACATCTCATATTTCATTGGCTGTTATTGGGTTATTGAGAGGTTTTATATCTTCTTATTTATTTATTTATTTATTTATTTATTTATTTATTTTTTGCATAACTGAGGATTGATCTAAGGCCCTTGCACTTGCCAAGGAAGCACTTATTCCACTGAGCCATCTCTCCCACTCCTATATCTTCTTTTTGCAGTTTTGGTTATTTGTCCCTTTTTAAGAATCTGGCCATTTCTTCTGTGTCTTCTTCTATGTGAGATTAAAGATTCTCAAAGTACCTATTGATGATTTTGTGAATTTCAACTGAGTCTGTGGTAATTACACCCTTTTCATTCCTTATTGCTTGAAATTGAAATTTTTCTTTTCTCTTTTTGATGAGCCAAGCTAGGGGTTTATCAATTTTATTTAATCTTTCAAAGAACCAGATTTTTTTTTTTTGGTGGAACCGGGGATTGAACTCAGGTCCTTGTGCTTGCCAGGGAAGCGCTTTTTCCACTGAGCCATCTCCCCGGCCCCTAAGAACCAGATTTTTGATTCTTTAATTCTTTGAACTATTTTCTTCATCTCAATTGAACTAATTTCTGCTCTAATCTTTACGATTTCTTCTCACCTATTGGTTTTGGTTTTGGTATGCTCTTCATTTTGTAGATGAGAGAGGTGTACAATTAGGCAGTTTATTTGTTTCCATTCTGTTTTCCTAATGTGTGAGTTCCCAGCTATAAGTTTCCCTCTAAGAAGTGCTTTCATTGCATCCTATAAATTTCGATAAGTTGTGTTTGAATATTCACTGAATTGTAGACATTGTTCAATTTCTTGTTTAATTTCATCTGTAACCCTTTGGTTATTGAGTAGGGTTTTGCTTAATTTCCATGTATTTATGGACTGTTTTTTGTTTGTTTCTTTTATCATTTAGTGATAGTTTCATTGCACTGTGGTTATTCAATATGCGGGATATAATTTCTGTTTTCTTGCCTATACTTAAGCCTGACCTATGGACTAGTATGTGGTCTACTTTAGAAAATGACCCATGTACAGGTGAAAAAAATATTCAGCTGTTTTTGGGAGAACATTCTGTATATGTCTACTAAATCCATTTGTTCCAAGCTCTGGTTCACTTCTGCTGCTTCTTTTCTAATTTTTTCTGGTTGACCTAACTGTTTGGATAAAGGTATATTAAAGAGTCCTGTTAAGATTGTGGTATTGGATATTAGACTTTTCATTTCCATTAAGATTTGTCTTAAGGGCCTAGGAGATGACTCAGTAGAATAAAATTGCTTGCCTAGCAAGCCCAAGGACCTGAGTTCAATCCCCAGTTCCGTCAAAAAAAAAAGAAAAAAAAGAAAAAAAAGAAAAATCATAATTGTCTCGTTGGTGCATACAAATTTATGAATTTTACCTCTTCCTCTTGAGTCTTTCTCCTAAGTGGTGTGTTCTTTGCTTACCTGAATGTCAGATTTTTTTCATATATTTGGGAAGTTTTCTGTTACTACTTCATCCCATATTCTTTTATATCATTTGAATTGATGCTTTATTTCATTTGATCATTCTGAGTTTTAAGTTGAGACTGTCTGAAAACAGGATTGCTACCCTCACGTTCTTCTGAGGCTGTGGGGAGTGTAGTATTGTTTTCCATCCTTCGACTTTCAGCCTATGAATTTCTTTATGAGTTAAGTGTGTTTTTTGTTTACCACATATTGTTAGATTTTGTTTCCTAATCCACTGTGCCAGTCTATTTCTTTTAATTGGTGAATTGAGTCCACATACGTTGATGGTTATTATTTACGTGTACTGACTTCTGATTGACATGTTATTTACCTGCTGTATTTTACTCCTTTTTCTCCTGTGTTTGTTTGTCCTATCTTGTGGGTTCCTTCTGTTCTTATTCATGGAGTTCTGATCATTTTAGTCATTCTCTAGACCATCTTTTAGTAGTCTGTGTAGTGTTGGCTTTGTCATTATGAAATGCTTTAATTGGTTTTTGTCCTGGAAGTATTTCACTTCTCCATCAAACTTGAAAGAGAGTTTTGAAGTAAATAGTATTATGGGTTGGGGTTTGTTTTCATAAAGGACTTGAAGTACTGTGCTCCATGCTCTTCTTGCCTTCATATTTTCTGGAGAGAAGTCTGCCATTATGCTCATGAGTTTTCTTTTAAATGTGATGTGTTTCTTTTCTCTAGCGGTTTTCAGTATATTGTTCTGCTAGATTTCTGAGATGTTGAGGTTTTTTTTTGTCTCAGTGTGTTTTTAATTGGCTTGATGTTAGTTGGAGTGGTGTGTTCTTCGCTTATCTGAATGTCAGATTTTTTCCCCTATATTTAGGAGGTTTTCTGTTACTACTTTGTCCCATATTCTTTTATATTATTTGTATTGACACTTTCTTTCTCATTGGTGCCCTATAGTCTCATGTTGCTTATCTTTGCATCATCTTGCAGGCAATGAATTATTTTTCCCTGCTTCCTAGTTGTTTTTAAGAGATCTTTTCTTACCTTTTCTCTACCTACAATGACATCTTCAAAATCTTAAGCTCTATCTTTACTTTCACTCAAAAGGTTTTGTAAGCTTATGCCTGAGATTTTAAGTTCCTCTATGTCTGTTTGACTCTTCTTCATGTGATATATTTCTTTCCTGTATTGGTCACTGAAGGCTGCCAATATTTTTCTAATCTCATCTATTTTTTTATCAGTGTCTTCTTCAGAACAGTTGTTAATTATTTCATTATTATAGTTATCCTTTCTTTTTTTAATTCAGAGATTATTTCTGATCTGTTTTCCTCTATGTTTCTGAATTTTAATCTTTACTTTCAAAGCCATTCATTCAGATATTTCTTTTTTATATCATAAGCTATTTCTGCACTGTGTTCCTCTGTGCCTTACTACAGTTGTTTCTTTAATTCTGCTATTATTAATACAGTCATTTTGCTGTGTGATTCCCAATTTCTTCTGTGCTAATATCTTCTGCATTTTTCCTAGGTGGGCTTGGGCTCTGAGATTGCATTTTGCTCCTTCTTTTTGTCATTTTTGTGTAGCTTTTTGATGCACTATGACCTTAGTACCTACTGGAAATCGGGAGCAGATCTACTAAGTTTGAATTCATCCTCTTGTGTATGGCTTGGTTCTGCTGTTTTTCTCAACTTCTTCATCCTGCAGCCCTTGGAAGTGAATCGTTTGTCCCCTCTTGCAAGATGTCCTGCTCTTGGATTAGGTTGGTGGTTCTGGCCCCTAGCCTCTCTGCATGGATTTCAGGTGCAGAGTTTCATACCAGGCCTGTATGACAGGCCTTGGCTGGGTCAGGAGGGGTCCAGAGAACAGGACAGATGGACTCATAAGTGGTCATGGTCTGGGTCAGGAGGGATCCCACAGGCAAAGGGGAGCATCGAAGATCTCCCACACACCTGCTTGGCTTGGGTTTGGGCTGTGTCTGGAGGGGTGTGGAGAATGTAGTTGAAGTTCTCACTCACAGGCTGGTACTGGCCTGTGTCTTGAGGGATCCAGTTGGTGCAGGGGAGTGGAGAAGGTCTCCCACACACTTGCAGGGTCTGAGCTTAGGTTGGGATGCTATATATTTATTCTTGAAATTAAGCTGGTCAACTCTTTTTTTTCAGAAATGGCAAATGAAGGGTTGGTTCTGCTATTGTGTTGCAGATATTTAAGTTGCTTGGTCATACAGAATCAACAGTCACTCCTTCTCAACATGGATGGTTTTTAGAATCTAATTTTGATCATGATTAAATGAGCATTAAGATAAAATTAGAATTTATAATCATAATCTTTTTTTTCTTCTGAAGAATATCCAAAACCAACTATCCATTAATTTTCCTGAGAATATTAAGGACATAAATCATGATCATTAATAAAATTCTTACAGACATCTCAGTCAGAGTGCTAGTACTCAGTTGTCTTTCATATGTCACCGAGGACTGACAGCTCCTGATTCTTTGGAGAATAAGCAATAGTTTCGCTGAATGTTGTCAGTCCTCAGCACCTACATTTACACATTCAAACCAATGGTTCTTATTACATATATTAACATTTGCAAGCTAGTACCCTAAATAGGATACCTACAGAAATAAATTAAAGATTTCCATGTAGCATGAAACCATTTCAATTTGAACTAGTATCCTTGAAAATTGAAATTACTATGTTGTTGTTGTTTTCCTTGCTTTAAATAATTTATTTAACTGAAATGAACTTACAGTTGTTTCTGAAGTGATTTTCATTTATTTTGATGCATGTCTTCCCCATAATGATTTAGAGGATCTTCAAATATTTTAAAAATATTTGAATATTTGGGTATACACCAACACAATACCTCAGCAATATCTTTCAGAAAGAAAAACGCTGAACAATAAAGACTAGACGCAATTACTCAGCACAGTGAAAATCTGATGAAAATATTTCTGAGGTAAGAAAATACCATATAACTGTTCAACTAAGAAAATCACCCTTGCAACACAGGATGACTTTATTTTTCTATAGGATCTAGAACACTTAAAGCTCCCATTTAGTTACTGATAGACAGAGCAACATCCCAAGTTTTGGTCACGAATTCATAGGGGATAGGGTCCAACAACTCAGGTACCTTACTACTGCTCTTAACAAAGTGAGCTTCTCTTTGAGGGGCACGCTGGTGCTTCAGGTGAACCCATGTATATTTCACTTTCACTTTCTTCTTTTTCTGATAATTTTCCTTAACATGGATCAGGAAGCTCTCATGACTTTTAAAGTGTTTACTATGCTCTATATGCATATTAATCCACTTGGTAATTTTAATGTAAATACTTAATAAAGTCTAAAATAAATGAATATCACAAATAGGCTTTTTATTTTAAATAGAAAAGAGAAAGAAATAAAAATAAAACAGAATTTCAAAACCAGCTAGTAGAGGAATAATAATAATCAATCCACTGTTTATTGTTATGTTCACAATAGTTGTTCAGAGTATGAGATACAGGCATGAAACACTGTCTATAAAATTACTAGTACAAAATTTTCCCTCTAAATGGACCAGAAGAAACCAGCTGTTCAGCTGTTTTAACTGTCTTGTGTATGTATATTTTTTCCTTCACATTCCTTCCTTTCTCATTCTCCCATCACAGTTTTTCTTTACTTTTTTATATTTTAATAATTTTATTGAGAAAAGTAGCAATGAGATAGTTTCAAAACAGGTTAGGAGTACAGATACAACAATTAATACATTGCATAATGTTGTCTTTTTAGTAGTTATTCCTAGTACAAGGTGCAGACATATCTTGTCAAACATTGTTAGTTCAAAATCTTTTTATTATTGAACTAAGAGAAAGTAGCTATATATTTATGCCATCAAGTACACACACACACACACACACACACACACACACACACACACACACATATATTTTCAAACTACCAAAGGTCCATTTAGATCTATTTTTTGTTTAATTTTGTCAGCAATGAGTATCCCATTGCCATTCACATATTGTAGAATAAATCAATATAGTGCAGTAATCTATAATAGTAGTGGGTTATCTGTAAGACTGGCGGTGTAAGAAGTTGTTGACTTGAGCCTTTTACAGCTCAGCATATTAATATGGCTTTACTTTTTATACCTTGTTTTTATACTTTTCTGCTGGATGGTTAAGATCAAGATAAAGGAAGACCTAAATAACAAAAACTGTAACTTTTGTGTATGATAAGGTCAGTTAAATCCCCTAGAGACTTACCCTGAAACCTTGTACAGCAGTTTGTATTTGTGATACTCATTAATTTAGAGTCTTAAGTACTTACATTAAAATTGCTAAAATAATCTGAAATTTATAAAGCAAATAATGCAAAAGTACAAAACAATAAAGTACTGCCTTTAGAAAACTTGTTTGTGTATAAAAACAAAACAAACTTCATGATGAAAGAAATGTGACAGAGAATAATTTCTTAATGCTAAAAAGTTTAATAGAAAACACTTAATAGAAAAAAAAATCGCCTTGGCAAGTTTTTGCTGTTAACTTACTTGTTTATGACAGCTCCAACAGTATGCTAGGTAATATTGTAGACTATTTCCACATTGCCATTGTAATATTTTTGAGGCATTACTTTTTCACAGTACTCATTCCCCTGATGTCTACAATATCATCCTATTTGTAGATTTGTATGTATATGGCCAAAGGAACAGCCTCATGTTTTTTAAAAGGCCTGGTTTCCACTCCTCTTGACTTTTTCTTAGCTATTTTGGCAAATTATTGGAAGTTGGCAGTTCTGACTGAAAGGAAGCTATAAGTTTTAGTACAATAAAAACAGATTTTATTAAAATACTGAATTTTATTTTCTTTTCAAAGTTTTATTGATAAACATATAGCAATGAGACAGTTTCAAATCAAATCGAAAGTACAGTTTCAACAAACAATACACTGCATATATTCTTCTTAGTGGTTAATTGCGGTACAAGATGCAGACTTGTGATCCTACTTACAAACACCATTAGAAAAAATCATTCTATTCATTAAGAGAATGCAACTATATATCTATCCC
>NW_004524976.1:2822-6721 GCF_000260255.1 Octodon degus | reverse complement strand
CATCTTCACTGTACTTTAGAGCATAGTGATAGATTTCTTCTCATCAGCAGAAAGGACTTGTTTAGTTTTTTTTCTCTTACTTTTTCAATATTTTTAAATTTTTTGACAATCACATGTTTGTACCTGGTAATCTGTAGAACTAATTTGAAGACAACAATATGAAATATAACAACCATCATTGATTTCTATCATTTTATTCAATGAAATTATGTATCATTTGTAATTTCTTTCTTTGTTTTCCTTTTTTAAACTATTTTTTGTATTTTCTTCCAAAAATTGCATCATTTTTAAGTTTCAAATTTATCCAACTGTGGAAATTTACTTGTATTTTTCCAAGGATTTATAACTCTGCGAGGTGAATCTGAGTGTTTATTCTTGGTAATTGCCATAACCACAATATACAGAATAAACTACCCACCTCAGAAAAGATTCAGTTCCCATTGACAGATATTAAAATATACATGAGGGATAGAAAAGGGGACATAAAGCGATTAGGATGTTTTACTAAAATGTAGCAATTCAGGATTCCACCTCTGCAGGCCTACTGGGAAGGAGCTGCAGGATGAGAAGGCAGTGGGGCCTAGTGGTCCACTTGGACTGGGCTCAGTAGGAAGGAGCCAAAGCAGCAACCAAGCCAGGATCTGCAGTCAAGGTCAAGTCCATTGTATCTAAAGCTGGTGAGCTGAGGTGTACAGCTGAGCCCAGCTGAGCCCAGCTGAGCCCAGACCAATGCCCAGAACTATAGGAGCACTCTCATGGCACAGAGGTGTCAGCAGGTAACTGGGGTGAGCTAGTTTGCCTTGAAGACTCTAGGTGCATAATGAAAAGGTGACCAGACAGAACTGAGGGGAATTAATCTAAATATAAATTCTCAAATTACTATTCTCTCATGATTTCACAGAGAGCAAATTGGTCAATCAATGGCCATGACTCAGTCACATTGCTGACACTGACAAAAGATCTGCAAACTGCTGTACATGGTTTCAGGGTAAATCCTGAGGTAATTTAAGTAATATTTCCAGAAACAAACTTTACATTTTTTGTTACATAGGTCTTGCTTTATCTTGGTCTTAACCATCCAGCAGAAAACTATAAAAATGAGGTATGAAAAGTAAAGCGATACTAATATGTTGAGCTGTAAAGGGCTCAAACCAACACCTTCTGATATTGCTAGTCATGCAGATAACCCACTAGTAGTATAGACTACTGGTCTATCTTAGATAACCTTGCTGAATTCATACACCTACAATATATGAATGTCAATAGAATACCCATTTCTGACCAAACTAGACAAAAGGGGGATATAAATGAAGGACTGTTTTGTAATGAAAAAATATTTGTATATACAAAATAGCATAGATATACAGCTACTTTCTCTTAGTTCAACGAGAAGAAAGTTTTGAACTAATAGTGTTTAGACAAGATATCATGTCTGCATCTTGAACTATGAATAATTACTATAAAGACAGCAATTTGCAATATATTAATTATTATAACCATCCTACCCGCCTGTGTTGACTCTGTCTCACTGCTACTTCTTTCTCAACAAAATTAAGATAAAATATTTAAATATATGTGCTGAAATTGTGCCATACCTAATTTCGTGATGCAAATTCTACTGAACATATAGTCAGATAAACATCAACAAAACCATAATGTTCAATATTTCAATATCCCAAAAGACAGGCAAACCAGAGAAAAAAATCAACAACCATAAAAATGTAGAGTTGAACTACACAATCCAAAAAGTGAGTTTAACACACACACATACTCACACACACACACACACACAAACTGAGGATTTAACACACACATACACAAATACACAAATTGCTTCATTCAACAGTAATGGAATGCATATTTTTTTCAGCAGCACATATTGCATAATGAAACATTTAAGCATTTCCTAGAGTTGATATGCTTAAGTGAATACATAAGATTGAAATAATATCATGCATACTATCAGGACATAAAACAAAATTGAAGTCAATGTCAGAGAAACCACCAGAAAGCACACACAAAAAATAGAGATTTAAGAAAAAATTCTGGCAAAAAGGTCAGAGGAGAAATCAAGGAATAACTGAAGTTCTAGAATTAAGTAGCAAAGACAACATAACAAAATAAAACTTGAAGGACGCAACAAAAGCATTTCCAAGAAGAAATGTTATAGCTGTAAGTGTCCAAAAAAGGAAAATAGAGTGATGCACAAGTTATTAATTGAGTGATGCAACTGATGATTCTAGAAACATATGTAGAAAGAAAATCCCTAATATGTGAAAGAAAAACTGATACACATGAAAGCAGAAATTAATAAAATTTAAAAGTAATAGAAAGCATCAATGAATGAAGGAATTTGTTTTTTTGAAAGAATAAAAAATACTAATAAAGCCTTAGACAAACTTACCAAAAGAAGAAAACACTCATATTAATGAATCTGGAGAGAAAATATTCAAAATTATAGGGAAGACCATTGGAAGTATAAGAAATTTTAAGAAACCACTTCAAAAACCTATATTGCAATACACTGGAGAATTAAGAAATACATATAAATTTCTAAATACATATAAATTATGAAAATGAATACTAGAAGGTATAAAGTAATAAACAGAGAATGAAATAAAGACAATAATAAAACCCAACAGCCAAAGAATAGTGTAGGCTCCATATAAGACTGATATAGATAGGTGTGAAAAATCAAATCAACAATCATAAAACTTTAGTGCAGGACTTTAATAACTCATTATTACAAACAAGCGAATCAACCATAAAAATATCAGCAAAAAATTAATAGAAATGAACCAAACATGTGAATAAACCAACTTAGCAGGATTTTACTCTCCCATGCAAGAACATCAGAATACACTATCTTAGATCCACATAGTATGTTTTCCAAAATAGACCATATGCTAGTGCATAAATCATGCTTAGGTATTTGCAAAGGAACTAAAATTATCCTATGCACATTATCTGACCATAGTGCAATGAAACTGGAAATTATTAACAAAAGGAACTGTAAAAATCCATATACATGGAAACTAAATACACCCTTCTGAACAAATAATGAGTTAAATTCACCAAGTTGCAGTGTTAAACACATGCTCATATTTACATTAGCACAGCTACACTACTGAGGGAACAAATTTAAGGTAGATCCCAAATAACAGGAAAATGAATAAAGAAAATATGGTATATGTTCTCAATGAAGTTCCAGTTAGCCACAAAGAGGGTTATTTAAATATTTGCAGGAAAATAGACAGATTTTGAAACCATAATACTAAGGGAAATGAAACAGACACAGAAGGTTAAATATTACATAGTTTTTCTAATATGAGCAACAGTCAAGTACAAACAAGATAAAGAGAAAAATATAGCAGAAACATTAAGTAACAGGGTTTTCAAATCTAGAGATGGAAAAGGATTTTAAGAAAAGAGGAAAAATACTGAATTGTAGAACTGTAGTGAAAATGATCAAGATGTGATATGCATATGTAACAATTGTCCAAGGTGAATGTAATTATTATATAAGATAAGCATATACTAATAAATAATAAGTATTAACAACAGTATATTAAGAAAAAGCATGGAAAACATACAATATGTAAACGTCAATCCTAAGAAAATTTGTTTATTTCTATCAGTATGATGGAAAGTAAACTCTCAAAGGAAGGATATGACAATAATTAATGAACAATACATAAATGTAAACAAATTTTTTTTCAGAAAAAAATTGATGTATATAGAAATAATGTTATAGTACCAAAAGTCTTAAAGCCATAGATTCAACATTATAGTGTTAAATGGATTTAATTACAATTGTTTTCCGATAGTTAACTGACAAAACAAACAGTAGCTTTATAGGATCTATAAAACTTTCAATTGCCTTGATCTGACTGCTATTC
>NW_004524976.1:0-1445 GCF_000260255.1 Octodon degus | reverse complement strand
TGTGTGTGTGACCAGCTCAGCCCACCAGGAGGTGGGGCTGGCTGGCATGTGGTGCTGGGGGATTGAACCATGGTTCCTGTGCTTTGCTAAGCTTGTTCTAAGTAGTTGCTTTAGACCACTGAGCCATCCCACCAGCCCCTAAAGAAAAAATTAAATAAATATTTTTTTTTTCTCAGAATGCCTTCAGGGCAGGTTTGGCTGGTTTGAGTTGTGGGGATCGAACCACAGCAACCTGAGCCTGACTGCTTTGTTGAAGAAGCCACTTAAATAACTGAGCTAAGGGGCAGGCCCCCAAATATTTTAAAAAATATGAATAAATAATTACATATTTTTACACAGAAACTTAGAAATCTAACCACATACAGCACTGTAGCAGGAGATCCTTGTTACATTATTTTTCTTCTCTCTTTTTTCAATTTATTACCCCTTTTTTTTTAAACAAACATTTACTTGAGAGATAGTATGGCAGTAATTGTTTTGTCATGACAAGCAGTACCTATTTAGAAGGCCAGAATGGAAGGTATTCAAAGCATGACCCTACTATTACACATTGTTACCTTCAGTGCAGTTGCTTAGGTCACAGGTATCAGCATATATAGTTATTCAGGGTAAGAATCCTACCAATTAACTGCCAGTTTCAAAAACCTGCTGATATTTCTCAGGATCATTGCCTTTCCCATCTTGTCATAGAAATGTATGGATTTCCTCTGTCATGTTTCCTAGCTTTTCTCCTCACCCTTTCTTCATTGCCTAATCCTCAAGTTCTCACTTTCCTTTGAATTGTGTTATGCATTTCTATTTTTATTTGTTTTGAGTTCTTATACTAGGGAGACTATATGATATTTACACATGTAGGTGTGTTTTGTTTCACTTATGAGTATATCTATGTGGCATCAACTTAAATACAATTGCTTAAAGTTTATCATTTATAGCTGAGTAATACTCTTGCATAAAAATATTACAACTTTTTCATCCATTCTTCACGTGACCAGCATCTTAGTTGCTTCTAAGATTTGGCTATCAAATATTGTGCTTCTATAAACATAGGTATACATATATCACTACGATATGATATTTTCAGTTCCTCTTGGAAAATTCCCAGTAGAGGGATAGAGAAGGGTATCCCTTTCTTCTTTTTCCCCACAGCTTCTCCAACATTTGTAGTTGGTTGATTCGTTAATGATAGCCATTATTTCTGGGGTGAGATGGTATCTCAGTGTTGTTTTAATTTGCATTTCACAGATGGCTAGTGATGTGGAGCATTATTTCATATATTTATTTGCTTCTTTAATTTTGTTCTCTGAGAAGTGTGTGTTCATCTCGGATGCCCATTTCTGGATTAGGTCTTCAAATTTCACGGGCAAAATTTCTTTCTTAAAATATCTTATTTATCCCTTTTCCACTGCTGGCGGGGATGTAGACTGGTGCAACTATTATGGAAATCA
>NW_004524975.1:578744-579378 GCF_000260255.1 Octodon degus | reverse complement strand
CTCCTTCACTTTGTCATTTTGGGTAGCACTGTCTTCTGACCTTTGGTTTAGAGTTTTGGTGTAGTTATTACCTTAGCACCTACCGATATTCTTACTTAAGAGAGATTATGTGGTTAAGGCAGTTACAGTTTTGTATTTACAGAACTATAATTAGGAACACTAATAATGGGAAGTGTACCTAAAGGGTTTGTATTTTAGACCATAAGAGCAAACACTATGTCTGTGTAGCTAAGCAAATATTAAATCAGGTTTTTTATTTAAATTAGTATATTGTTCTTGCAAGAATATTGTTCAACATTCCTCTAAGTTCTGTCTGATCATCTCCCCTTCATGAACATAGGGTCTTCCAGGCAGACTACTTCACCCCAGTTACCTGTTGGCCCCTTTCTTGATCAAGAGAGAAATAGAGAGGATGCTTTTATCAATCTGGGTCTAGCAAATTTTCCCCTTGCATCACAACTAAGTTTACATGTTCTCTATCTTAGAACCATCATACCACATGGTGTTACTCTATAAAAATCCCTGGAAGAGACAGCTTTTTGGATAACCTGCAGAGGTCCCCTTCTGTCCCTCTCAGACAGAAGCTTTCTTTTCCCCAATAAATATTCTGCTCTTAACCTTTGTTTGTTCCCAA
>NW_004524975.1:570262-570763 GCF_000260255.1 Octodon degus | reverse complement strand
TGGCTGGACTTAGAGCCCCTTGACTCCCCGATGATTGAAAATATAATTTAGTGTCTTTATTTTCAGCATGGGTTGCATTGTAAGTGGTAGATTGGAATCAACTTGAGGGAATTCCAATAACGTGACTTTGGGATTACAAATATTGGCTTCTTGGACTGAGACGAGGACCTGGAAGTGTCTCCAACAGTTGAAGACGGGGCTTCCATTCTAAGCATAGTGATCTGGGGTATCAGGTGCCAGAACCCAAGCCAGGAAGTAGCAGCTGCTGCTGTGAGTGGCTTTTGGTACAGAGTGAGACCAGGTTGGAGAACTGCTGGCCACCAGCCTTAAAGTTTCACATGTTCTATGATCTTGTCACAGACAAAATACACTTGGAAGATGTTTAGGGCTAAAAATGGTGGCAAAATTTCCTTTTTCTTCCCATTTTTTTATTAGTACATATTTGTGATACACAATAAATACATTCATCCTTGGGGAATTGGTAAATACACAGATCACATG
>NW_004524975.1:564601-568617 GCF_000260255.1 Octodon degus | reverse complement strand
TGGGCTGAGCCAGCCAGAGTCCAGGCTTAGTGGCCTGTGCCCCTAATTTCAGCTTTGGGAATGTTGAAAGCGGGAGGATCACCATGATTCTGAGCTGAGTAGTGAGGCCCTGCAATAAGCAAATACAGTAAAAATAAATAAATAATTAATGAAAGTGCCCACTAAAGCTGAAGACTAAGTGAAAAATGCCTAGGTCTCACAGATAATTAATATTTATTGATGCTTACCTGACTAATTTCCTTCTCTCACAAAAAATTTCTAACCTAGAATTTGATAAAATAGATCCTCATGGGGCAAATTATCTGGCTCCTAAAGTTTGTAAGACCATACCTCATGCTATTTATCAGCCAGTAGAAGGATACAGAGAGAATGGAACAATGTAGAAGCTAAATTTATCGTCTACTTTTTCTCCCATAATAGTGTTTATGTCTTTGTTAAAACTTAATATAAAATTAAAATAACAAGGAAACTGTTGAAGTTTTTTTTGGATATTTGGGGCCACATGAGACCTGACATCTACTTTTCATTCATTATATATAGCAATCAATTGCTAACCATAAACCATGGAAATATCTTTCTTTACCTATTTTTTATTTAGTTTTATGATTTCTCTTTTTGCCTATAAACTCCTAGAATTTTCCTTTTTACTTCCCTCAATATTATGGTCATTAACATAGGACAAACTTTTTATCTATTTATTTATTTTTATGTATTTGGTACAGGGTCTCACTATGCAGCTTGGACTCATACTGATCATCCTCTGTTAGCCTCCCCAGTGCTGGGATTACAGGCACATGCCACCATGCCTGGTATTGGTGGCAGGCTCAGCATGTCTGGGGGCAGCACTGGTGCAGCATGTGGTGCTGGGAATCCAACCCGTTCCCTGCACTTGCCTGAGCAGGCACTTAGTCTGCTGAGCTATCTTGCCAGTACTGAACAAACTTTAAAAAAATGTTAGGATTAAAGCATGGAAGGTCTATGTGAATAATGTATTATTGATATAGTTTCACATTTTTGGATTGTTTGTGACCCTTATCTTTCCCCTAATTATGGTTAATAATTAAAAGTTACATGCATGAGGCATCATTATTGACTAGCTTAATACATGTCTAGGTTTTGGCTACCAGCCAGCCTCATCATTTTTAGTAGTGAAGACTCTGTAACATAAGACTGTTAGCCCTGCATATGTATTACACTGTGAAAGATTCTGAACCACAATGACCTAGCTGAGCTGCTCTTAGATTTCTGATTCTCAGCAAGCATGAGACATAACAAATGTTCACTATCTTAAGTTGTTATATTCTGAAGTAGTTTGTTATATATCACAAGGGCAGCTGTACAACTGGCAAAAGGAAGTCATGTGTTACCATTTCCAGGGCCCCTCTGATAATTCCACAGAGTAAATTGCAGTAGCACAGAGAAGACCGCCCAGCAGGGAGCTCTTCCACAAATTCCGATAGAGGATTCTTGTCTAGAATCAGTGAAAATTCATTTCTGCTTGAATTGTTACAGGTCACACTTGGTGTAACTCCCAAATACATCTTGAAAGCAACCTGACAAAATATAAAAAAAATATTGTCATTTGACCTAGTAAAAATATCTATGAGTAGGACAACCAAATAACCTGTTCCAGGTATTTCAGCCCAATGATTAAGTAGGTACAATCAGCACTTCCAGGTTCATACTTAGCTTTGCAACTTATTGTATAACAGAACCTGCCTCCCCTCATTATACTTCAGTCTCATAGTTGTTCAGGTGACAATTCCTGCTTCATTTCTAGTTGCTTCTGCTTCTTAGAAATGGCTGGTCTCTGTGATATGTAGATGTTGAGTATGATGCCCATTGTATAAGCCAACCCCCAAGTGACAACTAATTCTACCTCTGTACTTCCTGTTTGCTTATCTCATGTAGCCCTAGATCACCAGAGATCAGAGCCTGATATTCTGAGAATGATCCTGATCAGTGCTTGATGACATAAATAAACCTGTCTCCAAATCCTGGGTGACATTTCCATGTTTCTGTTTGTCCTGTTGCATCTCACCCTGTGCCAGGTGAGAGTCTGAAATCTGTTTATTTTTATGGACTATCCTAATAGCACCTAAGAAGAAGCTGGAAAGTGAGAAGAAAAGAACTCCAAGATAGAACCTAGGAACAGCAAACTATGAGTCAGCTAAACAGAAACCACAATCATGTTATTGTAGATGACAAGTTGCTGAGGAGGCACAAAGGGTAATGTTAGGACAAACATAAATGAGACATAATATGATCATCAGGAATGGCTGTTTCTTTCCATGATTTAAAGAGATTTATAAATGTGGAAATTAAAGAAATGTTGGACACTATTTCTTTTAAATATCTCAATTCACAGTGAGTAAACTGGTCTTTAGAGATATACATGATATAACTAAGACCATAGCATAACTTGGTTCCTTGGTAGCTAGTCCAAACCCTGGATTTTTCACACAGGATTGGATATTCAAACTTATCAATTAATAGAAATTTATCACTTTAGGATGTCACTTTTCAAATGCCTTATTTTTAAAATTAAGAGCAGTGTATAGCAAAGAAAAGGAAAATAGTTTCTTTTTTAAATTTTTATTATTTATTTATTTATTTATTGGCAGAACAGGGGATTGAACTCATGCCCTTGCACTTGCCAGGCAAGTGCTAATTCTATTGAGCTATCTCCCTGGTCCTGGAAAATATTTTCTTACATTATTTATAATTTGAAGTACTGAGAATGATTTTTTTTTTTCAGAACTGCGGATTGTGCTTGCCAGGGAAGCACTTATTCCACTGAGCTATCTCTCCGGCCCCATATGTTTTTCTTTTCTTTTCTTTTTTTGATAGAATCGGGGATTGAACTCAGACCCTTGCGCTTGCCAGGCAAGTGCTTATTCTACTGAGCTATCTCCCTGGCCCTCTTTCTTTCATTCTTTGCTTGGGTACTTGTTGAGCATTGCCTGATTAGCACAGCACTGAGTACACATGTGGTAGTTCAATATTCATTTATAGCAAATTATTGAATGAATATTTAATCTATGTTTGACATTATGTTGAGAATACTTTGATACTAAGTGAGCATTTGCCATGGAGATAAGATGAAGGGATAGTAGGACAGAGTCATCCTGTACCATAGGGATATGACATGGCATGACATACCATGTTGAGTTTTGGGTATGTCCCATTCAGTCGGTGTGTAGACACTAGAGAACCCCAAAGACATGAACATGTTAACGCAGAATCAGATTTCTGTTTTAGAGGATTCTCCTTCATGTTGCACAGATGATGCACTTAGGAGTGGGAGAAGGTGAGCATGAGGTCATAGTGAGATATACCAATCAAGATGTTACGATAGTGTAGGAAGGAAATCATGAGAACCCCTCTCATTTTGCTTTTTCTTCAAAACTCAACCCCCCCTGAACATTCCCATATTAATTATAATTATTGCCAATGCTAAAAATGGTTTAATTTTGTAATACTACTCAGTTTTAAAAGTTTGGAATCCCTGTCTTCCAAATCTGATATCATTTAGCAAGAGAAAAACTTTGTGAAACTCTGGGTTTGACGGTATCATTTGGATCCCAATGAACTGGTTGAAACCGATTTCTGCTATGTTGATTTATTTTGCTCTAAAATTCCTAGGCTATTACTTATAAAAGTGATAATTACTTTCTGATTTTCAACCTAAACCACACAGAAACAATATTGAAAAGGAGGCTGTACATTTTGATTTACTCTATTTGTCAGGAATTAGACTGCTGGGTCACAGCCCAGTATCTACCAGTAGGAGGCATTATCTGAACACTGTTGGGAAATGTGCATTCCTAGGGAATGACATTGTTTTTTTTATCTGGCTGAATTCAGCTTGAGACTTGAGGACCTTGTCTCTAATGAACAAAGAGCTCCACCCTCATCCACAGCTATAGCCATAGCCACAGCTGCTGTGTCAAAGGCAAAGGCAAAGCATTTTCTCTTCTGTGCATCTCCAACATGGATGCTTTTCAGCCCATTGT